>NC_136752.1:29940370-30010370 GCF_936440315.1 Barbus barbus | reverse complement strand
TTAATCTGGCCAAGACAAGGAGGAGAGGTCGGAATTTCATTGGCCAGCGGGCAACCATCCAAGTACCTGGACAACGTAAGACATGTAAGATGTAAGACATCCTGACTGAGTTAACCAGGTTAGGCATGTGTGACCCATATGAACCAGCATTTAGATGAGTGAATAAAGAAAATAAAGATTGTAAATCATATAATCATAAATGTTTTAATGGTTATACAAAATGCAATGAAATATAGTAATTTATCTTAAACAACATTTTAATATCTGCTATTCATAAATGAATTGATTTTTGCTCCATCTGATCAATTATTTTTCTCGTAAGTGATGTTTTGAACTAATTTGGATTTTTCATTTGTTTAGTGTTTAATAGTAACTTATATTAATTACTAAACAACAACACAGTTCCCAATTTGTTTCAAATAAAATACTGTATTCTGATATTCCTTCAGATTTTATTTCAAAGTAAAATATATGATCATAAATGTTTTCCAATCTTGATTCATTTACTTGAAAAAATTTAGATGAAGCAAAAACATGATAAAGTAATTTACATAATCAGACAAAAACATTCAAAAAGTAAATTATATATATATATATAAATAGTAATTTATATGAATCACAAAACAATTGAATAATTCAGATATGTTTGGGGAATGGAGTTTAACTATATACGCTGTTTTCTGATATTCCTTCATTTGCCACAAAATAATTTAACGAATAAAACAAAAATCTTTATAAAGGATTTTAAGAATAGCAAATAAAAACCATTAATATAGGCTAGTTATAAATGTAATTCACACATATATTAATCATTATTGCAATTAAAACAGTAATCTTTTCTATTTTCCAAGCTAAGGCTGTAAATGTGTGTAGCGTGCTCAGACACAGGAGGGCAGTAGATCCACAGCAGATACACGCATTCATTCACAGCCTCAGAAACCTCAGGAAATCCAAAAACAAGATTGATGTTTAAAGTCATAACTCTGCATTTGCAAACATCGAGGGAACTGCTTCTAAACTGATTTGTGAAAGAGACTCAGAAAAGAGCAGCAAACTTGTGAGAGACTCCAGAAAATTACTGAAAAAATAATTAATAATAATTAATTATAATAAGAACCTGACAAATGTGTCCCTGGAGCACAAGAGCAGTCATGAGTAACACAGGTATATCTGTAGCAATAGACAACAATACATTGTATGGATCAAAATTATACATTTCTCTTTTATGACAAAAATCATTAGGATATTAAGATCATGTTCCATGAAGATATTTAGTAAATTTCCAACCGTAAATATATCAAAACTTCATTTTTGATTAGTAATATGCATTGCTAAGAACTTCATTTGAACAACTTTAAAGGAGATTTTCTCAATATTTAGATTTTTTTGCACCCTCAGATTCCAGATTTTCTAATAGTTGTATCTCAGACAAATATTGTCCGATCATAACAAACCATACATCATGGAAAGATTATTTATTCAGCTTTTGGATGATTTATAAATCTCAATTTCAAAAAATTGACCCTTATGACTGGTTTTGTGCTCCAGGGTCACATATGTTGAGAGAACTTAAATATTTCAACTGAAAGTTAACTGAACTTATTAGTTTAAGTCAAGCACAAACACTTTCTTTTTAAGTTGAAATTGATGCTGTGTTGTGATCAGTAATCATCACAGCAACGTTCAGGGAACGTTCTTACAACGTTGTTTAAAAGTTATATAACTGTTTAGACAAACATTATTTATAGAACGTTTTATAACTTTATTAATACTTGATGCTTTTATAACATTGAGAGAAAACATTTTTATGTTGTACTTGATTGAACGTTTTTGCAACCTTTAAATAATGTTAAAACTGCAACACGTGGACATTTTAACGCTCTTAGAATATTAAAAAGTAAACGTTCAAATAGTAAAAAAAAAACATTTACGTAACTTTTAAATAGCATTATAATCACAAGGAAATTTGACATTTTAGCGTTCTTAGAATATTAAAAATAACATTTCAAATAGCTATATTTAATATTTATATATAATGATATATTTATAACTTTAAAAATGTTTAGACAAGAAAGACAAGAAAACTGGAGATTTTAACGCTCTTAGAATATTAAAAAATAAACATTCAAATAGTAAAAAAAATTAAAAAAACATTTACCTAACCTTTAAATAGCTTTATAATCACAAGGAAAATTGACATGTTAACGTTCTAAGAATATAATTTTTTTTAAATCAAAATAACGTCGTAATTTGGCTAAAATAGTGAAATGTTGCCAGAAACGTTTTTGTAATCTTTAAATAACGTAGCCTACGAATCTGGAGATTTTAACGTTTAAACACAATGTTTTTATAACCTAAATTTGTCACCTGACTCAGGGTTCATTCTAATTTAAGATGCCTCGTCATTAAACTCGGATAATTCTCATTAATTAGTATAATTAATGATGTGGACTATTAATGAACTGTGCCTCGTTTCTTTATTTTGCGAGGCAGAAAAAGCTATTTTCTGTGAGTTCAAGTCTTCTGATTCTCTGGTCTTGAACGATGTTCTCAAAGCATGGGAATATTCCCTAAAAAGTGCAAAACGCTTTATTAATTGCTCTGATTCTTTGCTGAGGAGCTCACAATCGTCCAGCATGAAGATCTTGGGTCCGTTTTCCTGCAGTAATTAGTTGTTTCTAGGCAAAGGAAACATTCAGATTCTCTAAAGAGCAGCAGGTTGAACAATTAAAGACGTAAAGCCCTGAGAGCTGTGTTGGGTGTAGAAGCATCTCCATTCATCAGACCTGCTGCACAAAGAGTTTTAGATCCCATCCATCCATGTAAAGTCTTTAGGAAACACCTTTGCATGCTCATCAACGTCTCAAAGCTCAGATCCAATATAAGAGCAGATATTTCTCCCACATTCAGAAATCTCCATAACATGTTCAAGATCATAAAACTCATTCAAAAACCACCTGAAGCGTATCAAAGTCTAGGAGTTTTGATAAAGAAGTTCGCTGATCACATACATTTAATCATTTGAAGCTTTTGTCTAAAAAACAAACAAAAAACTATATTTTTTTAATTTAATTATTAATATTAAATATGTAATATATGTATTATTATTATATTTGATTATTATATAGAATTTTATTTATAAACAATAAATATAATAATAATAATAATGCATCAATTTTGTTCATTGATCTGAAATATTTAGGCCTAATTATAAATAAGTCGAGTATTGCTGTCACATGATCCTTCAGAAATCATTCTAATATGCTGATTTATTATCATATTTTTTTGGGACCTGTGATACTTTTTTCTTTGATTCTTCAATGAATGAAAAATTAAAAAGAACAGCATTTATTCAAAATAGAAATCTTTTGTAACAATATAAGTCTTTACTAACACTTTTTATTCATTTAAGACATCCCTCCTGAATAAAAGTAGTAATTTCTTAAAAGTATATTTACTGACTGAAACTTTTGAATAGTAGTGTATATTGTGACACAACATTTCTATTTTGAATAAACACTGTTCTTTTTAACTTTTTTATTTAATTTCATTTATTTTATTTAAAAGAATCCTGAAAAAAAGTATCACAGGTCCCAAAAAACATTAAGCAGCACAAATGTTTCTAACATTGATAATAAATCAGTTGAACATCTGAAGATCATGTGACACTGAAGACTGGAGTAATGATGCTGAAAATACAGCTGCAGATCACAGAAATAAATTACAGTTTAAAGTATATTAAAATAGAAAACTGTTATTTTAAATTGCAATAATATTTCACAAAAATTACTGATTTTTTTCTGTATTTTTGATCAAATAGATACAGCCTTGATGATAAGAAACTTCCTTAAAGAGCATTAAAAATCTTCCTGATTGCAGACTTTTGAACTGCAGTGTGTATATTTAATATATATAAAGTATTATTTTATTTTTTTAATTCATTGTATGAAACTTGGATACAAAAAAGTCATCTTTTCTTGTATGCTTATGGGAAATACATCCACATTCATACAACATCTGCTGTGCAAACATCAGTCAGAAACTGACAAGAATCTGCTATGAATTCTGTAATATCATTTATCAGCACTGATAGTAAAATAAATGATGCGTCTCATCTCTGTTGTGTATGCTGATGAAATGCATCCCAGCTCTTTCCCGTGGAGCTCGAGGAGTTTCTGTCGCTCATCGATCAGCTCTGATCTGATCAATATGATCATCATATAAAGCTCCTGCAGGTTTCCAGAAGAACTCTGTCTGTTCTCCTGACAAACAACGCAGCGTTAAAAGCATCTCCTCAAATCTTCAGAATCCATCATGCTCGGTCTAAATTGAATCGGTCTGCTCTGATATGAGACTCATGTGGCAGAATAATATAAAAAACAATCTCTGGACAGGAGGAATTATGGGCTTTTGTTCAAGATGTGTTTCATTGTCAGACTTCAAAAGTCATCAGAGATTACAGAGCTGAGCGGCTCAGAGTTTGGCTTTTAGAAAAAAAATAGCTTTGTGAAGCTGCTTATATGATCAAACAATACAGTAAAATTGTGAAATAGTTTTGTAATTTAAAACAGCTGTTGACTAAGTAAATCTATGTTAAACTGTAATATATTTCTGTGATCTGCAGCTGTATTTTCAGCATCATTACTCCAGTCTTCAGTGTCACATGATCTTCAGAAATCATAATAATATACTGATTTACTCAACAAACATTTCTGATTATTATCAATGTTGAACACAGTTGTGCTGCACAATATTTTTGTGAAGGTTTTTACAATGTAGTACAAATATCTAATGCTTTTAAGAGGTCAAATGACTATTAGGTCTGTTAGATATGAAATCTTGTTTTCTGAAAAATTGTCCAAAATGAACTGAGTTCATGCTTAAATCAAGAATAAACATCTGCCAGCGTGGAAAGAAAAATGAACTTCATTTAAAAGGAAAACCAGAATTATTTTCTGACCCCATGGACGGATATTTTTTTCTTGTTTTAAAACATTAACAGACTAAGTTTTTTCCAGAAAACAAGGCTTAATAATTTAAGTTAATTTCCCACTCAAGTAAATGTGTTCATTTAACAAGACAAAAATGCCAAGTAAGATAACAAGTAACATACATTTCTGATTTTGTTTTGTAACATATTATAAATGTCACAATTTTTGTTACATTATGAATGTCTTGTAACATTATCAATGTGAATTTTTGTAACATTATAAATGTCAATTTCTGTAATATTAATGTTTTTTGTAACTTTATAAATGTCACAATTTGTCTAACATTATAAACTATTTTTGTAACATTAAATGCATTATACATTTTTAACATTTCTAAAAGTCTTTATTGAACGGTATGTAATTGTGTCATGAATGTTTATTGTAACAGTTTCTTGAGGTAAATGAAGTTCTAAATTAATTGGTTAATGTGTTTAAGGAGCATGAAGTAAGAAACAGTGTTGAATTGAGATTAGGATTGAGTTGTATCCTCAGTTGTTCCTCAGACTGTAACCACAGACTGAACTCTCTGCTGAGGTGTAAACGCTTTTCTGACGGCTGAATGTACTTCAATTAGACTTGAACGATTGCGGAAGAACAATGTTGCTAAGAGCAGTCGACCTTTGACCCCTCACTGATGCTGCATTCAGTCAGAGGGGGCTCTGGAGCGCTGTTAATTATTTCTCACTGATGGCCCGATCCATCAAGCAGGACGAGACGGGAAATAAATGAGGAGAAGTGCAGAGAGCCAGATTCCATTAAGTGTCTGTGTGTTGATCTCCCATGATCCTCTCCGGCCCGAGAGAGACACGCCACAACCTGCTGCCAGTGTAATATTAACAGCCCTGCATCCTGAACAAAACAAAGGACCTAATATTAACAAATGAGGATTTCTTTAAATTAGTAATATAGTTTTTTTATTTTTTTCAGTGTTACTGTTGGTTATTCTAGTACAAATATAGTAGTAACTCAGGAGCGACTAAGGACCCAGGTGGAGCTGAAGGGAGGAAGGAGCCCAACGGAGCCGGTGGGAAGGAGCGTCGAGGCGCAGCCAGAGGAGAGGAGTCCTGAGGCGATGGCGGGTCGATGCCCGACCAAGGCGGAGCCGGAGGGACGAGGGAGCCCAGGGGAGCTGGTGGATCGAGGGGTGATGGTGGAGGCGAGGGAGCTAGGAGCCGAGGTGGAGCCACTGGGTCTACAGACCGAGGCCGGGCCTCGGAGGCGGAGGTGAGGGATACTCCAGCCCCGGCAACGCTGGAGGATGGCAGACCCACGGGGCTCGCACCGTATAGATACATATACGGTGCGACGATGAGATACACCTGGAGCAAATTAACACAATCAGACAGGAGAAACTGGGTCACAGGGAACACATGAGGAGCAAAAACACAACAAAACAGTCCAGGATCCTGACAGTAACATTATAAATGTCATAATATCTTGTAACATTATAAATGTATTTTGTAACATTATAAATGTCAAAAAAAGTAACATAAGTGATTTTGTAACATTATAAATGTCTTTTGTAACTTTATAAATGTCAGATTTTTTGTAACATTACAAATGTCTTGTACCTGAAGCCAGGGGCGTCATAGTTGGGTGAAAAGTGGGACTAAATTACCAGGGCCCCAAGTGGGGGGAGGGCCCCTGAGGAGTGAAATTTTATTTTCCTTTAAATATAATTTTAAGATCACAATAAATGTTGTTAACTAATGTAAAAACTAATATTTTGGGAAAATGCATCAGTTGATTGATGTATTAAATGGTGTCCAAGTACATATAGTGTCTGAGGACAGGCACCCTCTCCCTTGCATGAAATGGTTTAGTCCACCTTCACTGGGCTTTATGACTAGGCGCATTTGAAGCGGCGTTCATTCTGCTGAAGCGGCAGACGGCAGTGCTGAACTGTGCAACGGAAGATGATGTCAAAGAAAGCAAAATCCGGTTCTCAGAAAAGAAAAGAGAGGCAGGAAAGAGATAGAAAGAGAAATGAGGGAAAGCAACTGCTAACGGACTTCTTTTCCAAGAAAGGTGAGCCCAAAATGTGAGAGCAAATAGTCTACAAATTAACTCCTGCTGTGGTTACAAAACACTTCAATACCCCCGCGATTATCAGTGCTAATATAACACAACGGCATAACACAAAATGAGAAATTACATGATGCCTTGTTTGCATATCCTACACCATTCCATACTAACATACTAATTCGAAAACTAAATTAATATTTGTTATTGGACTATAATAGTCTAACTTTGTAGGCTCAATGTCATATAGGTTCATGAGGATATCGGTCATATTAGTAGCAAAGCTAACTTGTGAAACGCATGGCACCAAGTTTCAGAAACCGTCACAGAGGGTGATGCAGCAGCAACAGACCCCTCATCATCTGATACTGTGGACTTAAGACAAGGTGAGCCTATACTGTAGTTTAAAATGAAAGCACATAATTTTAGCTGTTTATACTGTAATGTGTTTAGCAACACTATGTCATGCTCTGCCTTTTACTGTAGTCTAGCTGTTTGGCTAGCCTAATTAAGAGACTTTTTTTTGGCACATCCATAAGAAAAATAAAATGGCACCTAGTTTTTATTAAGTGTTATACAAAATATTTAAATGTTAATCAAGTTCAATCACATCCATTAGGCTACATTGGACTTTCAGTAAGATGAAACTGGTTAAAAACTACCTGAGATCAACAATGAGTCAGGATAGATTGAACAGCCTTGCCCTTCTCTCCATTGAAAGTCAGTTGGCAAGAAAACTGGACTTTAAGGACCTCATCAAGGATTTTGCCACCAAGAAGACCCGTCAGTGGGCACTAACTGGGGTATAAATTTCAGTGTTTAGCACTTTGTGGAAGTTTTTTTTGCCCCTTATTAATGGAAATTGACAAGCGAGTTAAGTTTTTTTTTTTTTTATCTTTCACTGTAAATTAAGAATTTTGTAAATTAAGCATTAAAAAGCTGTTCTCTTCAGCCAAATGAAAAAGTGTTTCAATTTTCATGCATGCCTATAATGTTAGGCTACCTTTGGTGGCATCTACTGTTAGCTTTTAAGCATTCTGCAAATAAAACAGAAATTCAGAGAAGTTGTGTAATAAGGCTTTTTTTGTTATACATATAAGAGTTCTTAGATTAGTAATAAGGGTAGTTGTAGGCAGTTGTCAACCTCGAGCTTACGGGGGCCCATGGCCACTGCTTGTGCATAGGGCCCAGAATTTGGTGCTACGCCCCTGCCTGAAGCTGCAGAAAAGTCAATTAAGAACACTTAAACATATATAGCATTATTAAGAGCATTGGAATACTGTTGTTATTCAGCAGCGTGTGTTCATGCAGTGTTTCAGATCCACTGCAGTGCAGTGCTGTCTAATAAGGGAGCTCCCTATGCATACAGCAGCTGCTGTAACAGATCCAGAGGAAGCGTGGGGCTGTGTTTTATTCAGCAGGCGATGAGCAGACGGCCGGAGATAAGACTGCTCTGTATTCACAGCATGTGTTACTGTCTGACCTGTGACCTGCTCAGGGTTCAAGAGCAGATTACACTCCGCTCCAAATCAACCTTATCTACTTCACCTTTCTCCTCACACAAACTCTACAGTTTCTCTCAGTCTTTTATAAAATAAAGTTACAGAAGCGCAGCATTCCAGAGCAGGGCCTCAGGATGACTAAAGCATTTCTAAATTAATATGTTATTATTAATCTAGAGATCTAAATGATCTCTAATTTAAATTAAAATGGTAAAAAAAACACATAAAATCAAGCAATAAACTGAAATAATATTTATTCTCCGTATGGAAACTTCTGTAATCATGGAGTTACAAGGAATTGTGAATAATTAATCTAATGTATGAACAATCAACATTCACAGTTTTTTTTTTTTTACTAAAAACATTTAGAAATAAAGCGTTTTTTTAAAATACAGCAGAATACCTGAAAATAAATAAAGAATTATAACTATATATAAGTAAATATTTATTTGCCGTCTATTTCACGTGTGAACATGCAACATACTTGTAGGTAATTGGAGATTTTGTGTAGTTCTGTTAGGCCTACCCAATAAAAATGATATAAAGGATTTAGTGACTGTTTTCGTGATAAAAGACAGCAGCTGGTTAAATTACTGTTCATTTGTTGCAGATTTAGGCAGTGAAATCCCATTAAAGTTAGAGTTTAGTATTTAATTGTCATTCATCAGGCATTCTTCGGTAACGAGCGCCACATAAGCTCACAGCGAAACCCATCGGTCACTGGAGCATCATGGGAAATGATTTATTCAGGAGCGCCGCGCTCTCTTTACCGACTCTTACTGCTCTTCATCTCTTCGGTGATTAATGCATGGCTCTTATGAAAGTTTGACGCGCCGAACTCTCGGCTGATCTTTAGTCCGGGGGGATCATCATTATCCTGCGGATCACACACAGGGTCATCAGCACAGCTCTTAATGAGGATCCACTGCTGCTGCAACACTAATCTTATGTTTTAATGCGTCTTTCTTTACAGTATGGCCCTTTATCACATTTCCAGGGCTCTCAGAAGCAGAACTCGTCATAATCAATAGAGGAGTTTATCAGAGTTTATTTCTTCCCTTCAATTCCCATACTGCCAAAGAAAAAAAATAGTTTTAACCTTCATGTCAAAAATATATTTCAAAATATATTTAAGGGCCACATCAGTGACACTTGAAATGTAATGAACATCATTCTAAAGTGTGATTTAATGTCTAAATACTTTATTTTAGCTGCTGTTTAGTATCGACCCACCGGTTAAGCACAACTTAATTGCTGCAAACTAAAGCTGTCACATCTGATGCACTTTTATCTTGTTTTCCAATGGACTACTAGTCAGTCATCAGTTACTCACCTGGAATAACGAGCTTCTGTTTTACATGAAACTATTATCTTCAGATACACACAGAAACTCACAGATCTTCAGCACAACCTGTCCAAATAAAAGATCAGTTTAACTTCAAGAAACTGTGACAGAAATATATTAGTATTGTACAGTAGAATGTTCATCTCAGAGTAATAACAATACTAATACTAAGAAGAAGAAGAATTAAATTATAAGGCATAATCATAATTAAAATCTTTTTGTTTTTGTAAATTGATTTTTCAGACAAGCTTTTTGATTATTAAAATTTGATTAAACCATTGAAATGGAATCCAGAACAATTAAAAAGGAAACAAACAAACAAACAAAAAAATAATAATTTGGTAAAAATAAAACGATAAACAATAAAATGGATTTCATAGGTCTCTAAAAATGTATTTTTTTGTTGAATTTTGTAAAATTGTTGTTAAATTGTATAAGTTTTATGATATCAATTAATCAGACATGCTTTTTGATTGCTAAAATTTAATTCAATTATTGTCCATAATTAACTATTGTCCATAAAAAAAAAAAAAAAAAAAAAAAAATTGAATCCAGAAAATCCAGAAAAAAGGGAATTTGGAAAAAATTACAATGACATTTAAGAAAAAATTAAATGTTCACATGTTGGCCCACATATATATAGTTGTTAACTTGTATAAGCGATTTTTTTTTTATAAAACATTTAAAAACCGGGATATTTCGAGTTATCCAGAAATAATGTTTAATAATAAATAAAGTGAATGCCAGCAACCTTCTCAGAAGATATTTTGTGAGCTGCGACTGACATCAAATCCTGAGCATCACGTCCTCAAACACTGTATTTCACACACGTTTCTGTAAATGAGATGTCAGAGCTCTGAAATATCATCATTATCTTTATCTGTGCTTTACACTGCTCTCAGTCCTGCTGGAGTTGCATTAAGCCTCCACACAAAACACAGAAACATCCATAAGTCTCTCAAATGATCCATGAATCTGACTTCAAACGACTGACAGGCAACATCAGCCATCCATCACACGATGAACCTGAACATACACCGCCTTTACCGCGGTAAAAAATATCATGACTGAAGTCATCGCCATTCATCAGGTCTGAGAAAGCTCTCAACTTTCACTAACGCCTTTTATAAGTATATAAATGTTAGGAAAAAACACTCTTAAAGTAATGTTTAAGAAATGTTCCTAAAACCTAATATATAGCTTAATATTTGATATACATTCTCATAAGGCTGAGAGAAAATATTCAGAGATTAACATAAGGTTGAGAGAAAAGGTTCTTAGAATATTGTAAAGTAATGTTTTGGGTGAAAATAAAATTAGTAGAACACTATAAGAAATGTTTTTGTAAACATTACAATCACGTAACATTTTGTTCGAATATTAATAATAAACATTAATACAACATTATATTTTGGCTGAGAAAGTTAGCAGAATGTTGTAAGAATTTTTTTTGTAACCTTTGATGTTTTAATTCCGATACAACTTGACAATTTTCAAAATAAATGTTCAAATAATATTTTATTTTGGGTGAAAGTAATGTTAGTAGAATAGTGTAAGAAAAGTTTTTGTAACCTTTAAATAACGTTATAATTGCGATAACAAAATTGGACTTCAACAGTCGTAAAATTTTCAAAATAACATTCAAATAACATTATATTTTAGGTGGAAATAAAGTTAGAAGAATGTTGTAAGAAAAGTTTTAGCAACCTTTAAATACCGTTTTAATTACAGTAGAAAAACGTGGGGTTACATTATAACCTTGGTTCTCTGAGTGAGACACTATCTCTCCACCAGAATACATACGTATGGGACTATGACACCACCCGTGGCATGTGACGTGGATTATCACAGTAATTATGCCCATGCGTAGATCGTACCCACCTGTGTATATAAGGGATGATCATAGCACATTACTTCCTCTAAATGAACGCGTCTCTGAGCGACAGTGCGATGGAGAGATAGTCTCTCACTCAGAGAACCAAGGTTACAATGTAACCCCACGTTCTCTATCGTATCGAGACTATCTCTCCACCAGAATACATACTTATGGGGACTGTAAGACACGTCGGGAAGAGGAGGTGCATAACTTTATTAAATCAATTTGTACACCAACATATATTTATGTGGAAAACAATCAAGAGTATTGAACAGATCACTGAGAACATGCATACCCAAATTTAAGTAAATTATCTACCAGATGCTATCATGGCAGCTGTCTTCTCCTGCCATAAGCATCATTCCTTAGCCAGTCCTAGCACAGACTCAGAAAAGGATGTACTAGCTGCCACATTTACCCTGTAGTACCGCATAAAGATGGACAGAGTAGCCCATGAAGCAGCTGCACAAAATCACCCATGGATGCCCTTCTAAACAGATCCCATGAAGTGGACAGTAAGAGTAAGGTATAGAGTAAGGTGGGAGGGAGCAGGCAATCCAGTTCCATCATTCGCCTGCCGTATTGTATCAACTATCCAATGAGAAAGTCTAGCCTTTGACAGAGGGTGACCAAGCTTCTCCATCTTAAAGCAGACAAACAATTGGTCTGTACATGACGATCTACCAGGTGAGGTAGGAAGTAGCCCAAAGCTAAATGAATGGCCCTCAATTCCAACACATTGATGTGTTGAGACGTCCAGGGTGGTTCCCAAAGGCCTCTGACCCATGTACCATTGGGCACCACTTCCCAACCTCTCATGGAGGCCTCTGTTGAGATCAGTTGCCTCCACAGAACAGGTCCCAGCCAAGAACCTTTCATGGTATTGGTTGGCTCATTTGACCAGCGGAGGGCTCTCAGAAGTCCTCGTGACAGGTATCTCACACATCAAATCTGTCTGTTAACAGTGGCCAGACCTTAGTAGACACCTCTGTACTGGACGCATAAAAAGGAACCCCAGAGGGATTATCTGAGCAGCCACGGCTATGAGATCTAGTAGTCTGAGGCAGATCCACCATTGAACTTTCTGGCTGGACCGAAAAAGGGAGAGACAGTCCACAAGAGCCTGATGGTACTCTATTGTCAAAGAAACTTTCATGCTCAGAGAGTCCAGGTTCATCCTCAGAAACTGGGCTGTCTGAGAAGGAATGAACTGACTTTTCTCCCTGTTCAGTTGGAGTCCTAAGGACTGAATGTGATTGATGACCAGCTCTACATGCTGCTGACATATCTCCTCTGACTGTGCACACACCAGCCAATCATCGAAATAATTCAGTATTCTCACACCTTGATGTTGGAGAGGAGCTAGTGCTGCGTCCATGCATCGTGTGAAGGTGCGGGGAGCAAGAGACAGGCCAAAGGGTAAGACACGGAACTGAAACACCCTGCCATTGAACACGAAACAAAGAAAATGCCTGTGTCCCTCCCAGAATCTGGAAGTAGGCATCTTTCAGGTCTATGCATGCGAACCAGTTCCCCTGACGTACAACCTGTTTCACTCTTGGAATAGTTAACAGCTGATGAATAGCCCCAGTGTTAGCCGGGCAAGCTGTTTTAGCAACCTGTTTTAGCAACCTTTCTCATAATTATTAGAGAAAATTTTCTAATATTAAAAATAAACATTCAAATAATGTTATATTTTGGGTGAAAACAAAGTTAGCAGAACGCTGTAAGAAATGTTTTTGTAACACATTATAATCACAACAAGAAAGGTGGACACTTTAATGTTTTAGAAACATTTCTAAACAGCGTTCCTCAACGTTTCTAAAGCTGGGGTCTAATGAAAGGCATCAAATGAAGCTTCGCGGATAAACGCCGCTGTCATCTTCTGAGGCCATAAACACATTCCTGTACATCATTTAATAGGGGGGGGGGGGGTTGTGGACGAGTATGGTGTACCCGGAGCAGTGGGCAGCCAATGGATAAAGATTTCTTGGATAAAAGCATCTGCTTAAAGCATAAATGTAAACATAAACCAATAAATCAATATGAATGAATAAATATGAGATTTTGGGGCAAAAATGTGTTTAATTGTCATTAAAAAAAAATTCACGTGCTTTATTTTCATTATAATATTTATTTTTTTCTGCTTTTGATAAAAAAAAAAGTGTTTAATTGTAGTTATTATAAATTTTTTACGTTTCATTTTCTTGATATATAATGCATATTTTTCTTCTCTTGATATTGGGGTGAAATGTGAAGAGTGTTTATATATAACCCAAGCAAACTTTGGTATAAGACTGGATCCTCCTCATACGAGCCGTCCTCTGGAATCTGAAGACGTGTTTATGCGAGCGGAAAAGAGATTCACCCAAATAAATGTTTCATCCACATCTTCCCCGTCCGTCTGCAAACTGAATTATACATCAGCACCTTATAAAGCCCAAGCTAATGTGAGTTTGTGATGCTCTCGTGTCCTGCAAAATATACGCTGCAAAAATCCTTTCATAAACAAGTGTTTCTGTCTTGCTTCCCAAATATCTGAACATTCATAAATCGAGAACATTCATAAATGACTTAAGATATGAAGTCTTGTTTTCTGAGAAATGCATCAAAATAGTGAGTTAATGGTTAAAACAAGAACAAATATCTGGAGTCAGAAATAGGAAACAAAATTAAGTTCATATTTGTTCGTTTCAAACATAAACTCACTTAATTTAGATTTTTTTCTAAAAAACGATTTTGCTTCTAAATGTGTCTTAATTTAAGGATGTTTAGATATTTGTACTGGAAAACGACAAAAATACTAAGTAATAAAACTATCACAAGCCTCAAATGATCAATTAATCTGTCATTTATTCAAATAAAAACAATAATTATGCTTCTCTTGACAATCTTTGGTCAGATGTTTCAGTATAACGACTCTTTATTGATCATTGTCTCTCAATCAAGTGATTCATACACACATACTACGAAAGTGTTTTACAAATAAATCTGTCTATTAGGAACATTTTCCATTGGCTGGAGATAAAGTCAGTCAGCGTGAGCATTTATAATCATGATGGCAGTAATTGCGACAGACCACTATGAATATAATTTTAATTGCATGACCTATTAAGATGCCGGACTGTTTTAATTATGCATGCCCAGCAGAGTCGTTCATTAAGCCCACCAGCCAAATGAACTACATTTGAGTTAATGCCATTTAATTATTGTAAAACGAATTGTAATTGTTACACTGCCTCTAAAAATGAATCAGTTCATATTTTCACCTCCGGTTCGTTGACCTCCTACAAAACTATGAAAAGACTTCTGTGAAAGAAGATGGTTTAAAATCTGAGATCAGGATGAGTGTGTTTCTTCATCAGGTTTGTAGAAATGTGTCTCTGCATCAGTGTCTCATCAATGGATGCTCTGCAGTGAATGGGTGCCGTCAGAATGAGAGTCCAAACAGCTGATAAAAACATCACAGTAATCCACACCACTCCAGTCCATCAGTTAACATCTGGAGAAGACCAAAGATGAAAATAATCCAGCATTAAGACGTTTTTAACTAAAATATACGGAGTCCATAATCCATAATAACTCTTCCTCCAGTGAAAAAGTGCATCTCCCGGTCTCTCTCACATCAAAATCCAGCCACATATTTGTTTAGAGCTGTTTTGATCTGTGCAGATGTCTCTCCTGATTCAGACCAGAACACTTTATCACTGCAGGAAGCGTTATTAAAACATTACAATTAATAAAACGTTATTTAAACATTGTTCATGGAATATCTTTTTCTGAAGCGTTTTAAATGTTACACTTGTTTCAGAACTTCAGAGAAACTTCAAAAGTAACGTTTCCATGTAAAGTTTGAAAAAATGATACAATGGAACGTTTCCTTATTCATCTGTTTTTTAAAATATTTAAAAAGCTGCTTGTTTTGAACGTTCAGAAAACATTCAGCAACAATGTTTTCACAACTTAATGGGAATATTAAGAAAATGAACATATTTTTGTTAACTAGAATTGTGGACTTGGGGGGGGGGGGGGGGGGTGCTTGAAGTGTGAACCTTGCTTCATAGTACTGGCTTAGTACTGCTGCTCCATAGTATAAACAGAGTATGTGCGATTGTGAATCTCGAAAGGTTAAGTGAAACTAAAAGAAATCTCAGCATCCACACGTAGGCCTAGCCTACATACACAACCATGGCTTACGACAGTCCAGAGACAAGCAAAGATGACACAAAAGCATATTCAAGGAAAAGCCAACAAGGATAAGTTGTGTGAGACAAAGCAAAATCAACGTTACTCACCTATCAAAAAGAAACAACACAACCTCCAATTCGACCCCTTCCTGCTCTTGAGTTTCTCTCCACCGCTGGAAAGCTGCTCTGATCTATACTTACACCTCTTGCCTGATCGTAACCCTTCTTTTTAATGTTTTGTTTCTATGATATTTTCCTCTTTTTTTATCTGCCATCTCTCTCTATCTATAGTCGATCTGCTAATATACGTCCTGACTCCTGTGCACTCAAATAGAGCGCTCTCTTCTCTCTATCAGTACAAGACACGCCCCCTTACTGCTGATTGGCTACACGTGTTTTGGGACTCGGTCAGACACTGCGGTCAAAAGCGTTTTTCAAAAATGGCTTAGTGCATGTGGCCTGGCCGCCACTACTTAGGCTAATGTGCATATCGGAAACCCTGATTTATCCTCCGTATACTGATGTTGCCTTTCGTAGAGACAGTGAGGGGTCACTATGGTCACTACTAATCTGGGGGGGGGTCATGCCTGTTATTGTGATGTTTTTATCAGCTGTTTGGACTCTCATTCTGACGGCACCCATTCACGGCAGAGGATCCATTGCTGAGACACTGATGCAGAGACACATTTCTCCAAACCTGATGAAGAAACAAACTCATCCTGATCTCAGATGACCTGAGGGTGAGGATATTTTCAATTTACGTTTTTAATTGAATAATATTTTCAATCACCCTTTTGGGTGAACAGTTCATTTAAATCCCTCTGAAGTCAAACAGATCCTTGAGTTTTAAGAAAACTGAATAGTATTACCTAAAGTATTCCTGTAAAACTCCATCAGAAGGTCATCCTATTTCCATGTAAATCTGAGACTCTAGTTCTTGACTTGCATGAGCCAAATCATCATATATCACACATGTCTCTCTTTTCTAAATCTGGAGATACGGCGCTTTCATAATTAGATTTGCTTTCGTGCGGCGTGGCCACATTCACTCTAATCTATTTATGCATTCCCTTTTTCAAGCCTCATTGAGATTCTATTACCTCATATTTGCACATCGGCTGTCAAAAACGGCCTTCCTTTCCCTCACAATTTAAAGCTCATTTCCCGAGGCGGAGATGGACAACGATTGTTCGACGGCTGGACTCAGCCTTCCGGAACTTCAGGGACTACTTTTCATTTCTCAAGTAATTTCTATGTGGATACGAACACACAGTACGAACCCAAACACTGGCAATCCTGAAGCGGTTTATTATGCATGTTGCACACTAGAGAGTTTCAGGCATGTGGAAGCATTTTAAAGGAATGTTCAATATCAATTAAATATATACCAAAATGTATTTTAAATATATGTTAAATATATGTTGTAAACAGTGAAGTTAAATATTATATATTTTTGAAATTTTATATAGATTTAGTTCCACCAAGATATATTTCAAAGTATATTTTAGGAGTGAGAAAATACATTTCCAATCTTACAGTAGCCTATATATATATATATATATATATATATATATATATATATATATATATATATATATATATATATTCCATATGGGTAAGCTCAATCATCTTAATTTTTTTACCACAGAAAAATAATTTGCATTCACTTCGTCTCATTTATTTTTTTAATCTGTGAAGTCTCTAAGCTGTTTAACTGTATTTCTCTTCAGATATCACACACTAAAGTGGCTCAGCTGTTCATCTGAAGGTAATGAGCTTTTATTATCCAAACGCCGTCCATAGAGTTGAACTTCTATGAAACACTTTGTTCCTTTAACATGCAATCTATTCTGGGAAACACATCTGACAATCCGTCTCATCTCTGTTTACTGCTGTATTTTCTCTTTCTCATCTGTTATTCCGTTCATTAAGAGAGATCATATTTCTGTTAGGTAAAATCTTGACATTTTGAAGGAGTCTGGAGGATTGATTATGATGGAGAAAAGCATGAACATCCTAAAGTCTCCTTGCATTGAATTTCCCAGCAGATTTACTGAACTCCACAACCATTTAAACTCTTTTTATTAAGTTTTGTTTTACTTGCAAAAGAAAGTTGAGCATCATGATGTGATGAGTGCTTAAACTCACTGACTGACTACAGTAACCTGCTTTCTCTTGATCTTACTGCTGAATGTCTCAGGCCACAAACTGAAAAATATCAAGAAAATAGTGATAAACAGAGTTTGATTCTCCGAGCTGAAACATCTCAAATCCATGAATGTTTGTTTCCACCACAACATAAAAAAAAAACATTAAAAAGGTAATTGTAACTTTTTAATTCACAATTCTGACAGTTGCGAGTTGTAAATTCAGATTTTTGATATATAAACTTGCAATTGTGAGGAAAAAGTCAGAATAAAACAATTACATGGTTATTTCAAGAAAATTCCAATTAAAAAACAAATCTAAATTGTGAGATATCAACTCAGAATTACCAGAAAAAACAATGTTGTGAGACATAAATTCAGAATTAAAGAAAACAAGTAAAAGTTACAAGATATAAACTCAGAATCTTAAGAAAAAAGTAAAAACTGTCCAAATTTAAAATAATAAAAAAAAGTCAGAATTGTGAGATATAAACTCAGAATTACCATAAAAAAACAAAAAACGTTACAATATATAAACTCTGAATTGAGAGGCAGAAATTCAGTAAAAAAAACTAAAAATACCTAGATATAAACTCAGAATCTTAAGAAAAAAGTAAAAATAGAAAGATATAAACTCAGAATCTTAAGAAAAAAGTAAAAATAGAAAGATATAAACTCAGAATCTTAAGAAAAAAGTAAAAATAGAAAGATATAAACTCAGAATCTTAAGAAAAAAGTAAAAATAGAAAGATATAAACTCAGAATCTTAAGAAAAAATTAAAAATAGAAAGATATAAACTCAGAATCTTAAGAAAATGTAAAAATTGTGAAAAAAGTAAAAATAGAAAGATATAAACTCAGAATCTTAAGAAAAAAGTAAAAATAGAAAGATATAAACTCAGAATCTTAAGAAAAAAGTAAAAATAGAAAGATATAAACTCAGAATCTTAAGAAAATGTAAAAATTGTGAAAAAAGTAAAAATAGAAAGATATAAACTCAGAATCTTAAGAAAAAAGTAAAAATTGTGAAAAAAGTAAAAATAGCAAAATATAAACTCAGAATCTTAAGAAAAAAGTAAAAATAGAAAGATATAAACTCAGAATCTTAAGAAAAAAGTAAAAATTGTGAAAAAAGTAAAAATAGCAAGATATAAACTCAGAATCTTAAGAAAAAAGTAAAAATAGAAAGATATAAACTCAGAATCTTAAGAAAATGTAAAAATTGTGAAAAAAGTTAAAATAGAAAGATATAAACTCAGAATCTTAAGAAAAAAGTAAAAATTGTGAAAAAAGTAAAAATAGCAAGATATAAACTCAGAATCTTAAGAAAAAAGTAAAAATAGAAAGATATAAACTCAGAATCTTAAGAAAAAAGTAAAAATAGAAAGATATAAACTCAGAATCTTAAGAAAAAAGTAAAAATAGAAAGATATAAACTCAGAATCTTAAGAAAATGTAAAAATTGTGAAAAAAGTAAAAATAGAAAGATATAACTCAGAATCTTAAGAAAAAAGTAAAAATAGAAAGATATAAACTCAGAATCTTAAGAAAAAAGTAAAAATAGAAAGATATAAACTCAGAATCTTAAGAAAAAAGTAAAAATAGAAAGATATAAACTCAGAATCTTAAGAAAATGTAAAAATTGTGAAAAAAGTAAAAATAGAAAGATATAAACTCAGAATCTTAAGAAAAAAGTAAAAATTGTGAAAAAAGTAAAAATAGCAAGATATAAACTCAGAATCTTAAGAAAAAAGTAAAAATAGAAAGATATAAACTCAGAATCTTAAGAAAATGTAAAAATTGTGAAAAAAGTAAAAATAGAAAGATATAAACTCAGAATCTTAAGAAAAAAGTAAAAATTGTGATATAAACTCAGAAGTCCTAATTGTGAAGATAAAAGTTGCTTTTTATTTTTTTGTTGCATGGTGGAAACATTTGCCAAACAAATCTGATCCATTTGAATAAAAACTAATTGTAAAGCATCTTCATTTGTACTTCAGTAAAGTCGTTTCAGTGTGAGTGTCTTAGCGCGTCTGATGAGTTCTGCCGATGTTGTTGAGCTTATCTGAGATCAGAGCGCTTTACTTACTCTGAACGCCGCAGTGATCAAGGAATTCAATTAGTCGCTGACAGTAGAGTTCAGAGTCGCTCGGATCTCAGCTAATTAACCTGTGTCGTCAAACGGGCTGACCTCATCCAGCACTTCATCCTGGTCTGCTCAGAGACTCAGAAGCTTGTTAAAGGAACATGTTGAGTGTGTGAGTCTGGTGTCATCGGTCAGCACTCGCCAATTACATTCATCTGGACCAATCGCTGTCCATTAGTGCAGTCATTCACCTCAACTCAACTACCGCTCCTCAGAAGATTGGGATGAGAAATTAATACTTCTATTCATCAACGGCGCATTAAACTGATGAAAGTGCCAGTAAAGGCATTAGATTTCTATTTCAAATAAATGCTGTTCTTTTGAACTTTCTATTCATCTATGAATCCCGAAAAATAAACTGTATCAAGGTTTCCACAAAAATATTGGGATAATAATCAGAAATGTTTGTTGATCAGTAAATCAGTATATTATGATTTCTGAAGATCATGTGACACTGAAGACTGGAGTAATGATGCTGGAAATACAGCTGCAGATCACAGAAATAAATTACATTTTTTTACAGTAAATAAATTACAGAAAACAGCTGTTTTACATTATAATAATATTTCACAATTATTTAGTATATTTAAGCTACAGCTGTGGTCTCAAATAGAAATATAAAAATAAAAGAAAATCAGTTGAGCAACCAACAAAAATCTAAACAAAAGAAAAACCTTTTAAAAAATCCTAATATTCCAAACTTTTGAACAGTACACACACACACACACACATGTTGGTTTTTGTGGTTTATGGGGACTCTCCATAGGCGTAATGGTTTTTATACTGAACAAACTGTGTGTGCTATTGCCCTACACCAACCCTACACCTAAACTTAGCCCTCACAGGAGACTTTGTGCATTTTTAGATTTTCAAAAAAACACCATTTAGTATGTTTTTTAAGCCTTTTGAATTACGGGGACATAGGCAGTGTCCTCATAAACCACCTTCATATTGTAATACCTCTGTCATACCCATGTCATTATACAAATTTGTGTCCTGATAAACCACATAAACATGCACACACACACACACACACACACACACACAAACACAAACACACACAAACACACACACATGTACGTTTGTTTTTGTGAAAAGAGGGTTCATCCCATAGGCGTAATGGTTTTTATACTGTACAAACTGTATGTGCTACTGCCCTACACCTAAACTTAGCCCTCACAGGAGACTGTGCATTTCTACTTTCCCCCCCAAAAAACTCACTCTGTATAATTTATAAGCGTTTTGAAAAGTGGGGACATGGGTCAATGTCCTGAAAAGTCACCTTCACCTTGTAATACCCATCATACCCGTGTCGGAAAGCCGATTAGTCACCAGAAGAGACGGACGGCAGCTTGCGTAAGTGTGTTGAATACTTGGTCGCAGTTCTGTTGTTTAAATTATTTACTTGCTGCTAGGAAGGAATAGTTTGTTTCCTACCTATTTCTACTCTGCATTTTCATTGAGGTTTTTATGTTTGATTGCACTTACTGGTAATTAGAATAATTTGCACCTCAGCTGAGAACGAGCCTGTGTGACTGTGCAAAGTGTTAGTTTCGTCTTGAGCTATTAGCAGTCCTTTAACCTTATTGGCTGGGCTGATCAGAAGCCGGCCACAACCGAGCAAGACACCGAGCACACACTTAAGTATCGTTTTTATCTTCCCTCACACTTTCCTATCCTCTATCCTTCCACGTCTATCATGTGTTTCCAAACCATTCCGGTTCTCTCTCAACCTCGCTCTAAAAACACACGCAGAAGGCTACTTAACCCTGCTAACCTGCGCCCTATCTCTACAAATTCTAGCCACCTTCCTAGATGAGCTGGACGGACTGCTGTCCTCTTTCATGGAGGATGGCACTCAACTCTTAGTCTTCGGCGATTTCAACATTCACATAGACAGGCCTTATGCTACAGACTTCCAGTCATTCCTAGCTTCATTTGATCTCAAACGCCTCACCACTACTAGCACGCACAAATCAGGCAACCAACTTGACTTAATTTACACACGCAATTGTACTACAGATACATTCTGGTACAACCACCACATATCTCTGACCATTTCTTCATTACATTTACTTTACATTTTGCTACCCAGGTGCCACCATCTCCCTTACCGGTTACTTTCAGACGTACCTATGCTCGCGTACCAACCTATGCTCGCTTTCCCCCTCCCTTCTTTCCTCTGTAGTATCCTCCTCTTACCTACCCATTTCTCATCTCTTGATGTGAATGCAGCTACTGACACTTTATGCTCTACCTTAACCTCTTGTCTAGACGACATCTGTCCTCTGTTCTCCAGGCCAGCACGGGCTGCCCCTTCTAACCCCTGGTTATCCGATGTTCTTCGTGAGAATCAGACCAAACTCAGAGTGGCAGAGAGAAAATGGCGCAAATCAAACGATCCGTCGGACCGGAGTAGGTATCAGTCTTTGCTTTCATCTTTCTCTACTGAAGTCCACACTGCCAAATCCTCACATTTCCACAACAAGATCAACAGACATGCGTAATCTCTTCAGAACATTTAATTCTCTCCTCTGTCCACCTCCTCCACCTCCCACCACTTTGATAACCGCTGACGGCTTTGCCACTTTTTTCACCGACAAAACTAGAACAATCAGTAACCAGTTCTCAACTCCACAGGACCTCCAATCAACCACATCCACTGCTCTAACTCCCATCTTCTCCTTCTGTCCCCTCACCGAGGCAGAAGTATCCAAACTTCTCCTCTCCAGCCATCCTACAAAATGTCCTCTCGACCCGATCCCCTCGCACCTTCTCCAAACAATCTCTCCCATGCTCTTACCGGCACTCACACACATTATAAACACATCTGTCCTCACAGGCATCTTCCCCACAGCATTCAAGCAGGCTCGGGTAACCCCACTGATCAAAAAACCAAAACACTTCTCTTTTACAAAACTACAGACCTGTCTCTCTCCTTCCATTCGTAGCGAAAACACTCGAACGAGTTGTCTTCCACCAGCTCTCACGGTTTCTTTCACAGTACAACAAACTGGATGCTAAACAGTCACGTTTCAGGAGTGGCCATTCAACAGAGACTGCGCTACTCTCAGTCACTGAAGCCCTGCGAATTGCAAAGGCTGATTCCAAATCGTCAGTCCTCATTCTGCTGGATCTCTCTGCTGCTTTTGACACTGTCAATCATCAGATTCTCCTGTCTACCCTCTCATTGCTGGGCATCACTGGGATTCCACTTCGCTGGTTTGAATCCTATCTCACCGGTAGATCCTTCAGGGTGGCCTGGGGGGGGGGTATCCAAACCACATCAACTGGTCACTGGAGTTCCTCAGGGATCGGTTCTTGGACCCCTCCTCTTCTCCACATACACTACATCGCTGGGTCCCATCATACATGCACATGGCTTCTCCTATCACTGCTACGCCGATGACACACAGCTCTATCTCTCTTTTCAACCAGATGACCCAACGGTAGCTGCACGGATCTCAGGCTGCCTGGCGGACATCTCAGTTTGGATGAAAGAACATCACCTACAGCTCAACCTGGCAAAGACAGAACTTCTTGTCTTCCCTGCCACTCTGACTCTACAGCATGACTTCACGATTCAGTTAGGCTCATCAATGATTACCCCATCAACTTCGGTCAGAAATCTTGGTGTAATCTTTGATGACCAGCTGACCTTCAAAGAGCACATTGCAAAGACTGCTCGATCCTGCAGGTTTGCACTACACAACATCAGAAATATCAGGCCCTTTCTGACAGAGCATGCTGCGCAACTTCTTGTCCAGGCCCTTGTTGTTTCTAGACTGGACTACTGCAATGCTCTTCTGGCTGGTCTGCCATCAAACACAATCAAACCTCTACAAATGATTCAGAATGCAGCGGCATGACTGATCTTCAACGAGCCCAAAAGAGCGCATGTTACACCTCTCTTCATCTCCTTGCATTGGCTACCAGTGGCAGCTCGCATCCAGTTCAAGTCACTGATGCTTGCGTACAGATCTACCACAGGCTCTGCACCCTCCTACTTCCACTCACTATTACGAACCTGCATCCCCTCCAGAAGTCTGAGATCTGCTAGTGAGCGACGCCTTGTGGTACCATCACAGAGAGGCTCAAAATCACTCTCCAGAACATTCTCGTTCACCATTCCTGGCTGGTGGAATAATCTTCCCACCCCTATCCGGAACGCCGGATCCCTGGCAATCTTCAAGCAACAACTGAAAACTCATCTCTTTCGGCAGTACTTGACTTCATCCTAAACAAACAAAAAAAAGCCTTAATCTTTCCCTCTATCTTTCTCTCCCTCCCTTGCTAGCTTGTACTTATTTGAACAATGACTGAGACTTGGTGTTACGAGCACTTCCTCTGTCTGATTGCCTCTTCAAGATGATTCGCTTTTTGTATACCCCAATTTTAAGTCACTTTGGATAAAAGCATCTGCCAAATAACTAAATGTAAATGTGTCATTATACAAATTTATCCTCATTTGTCACAAACACACACACACACACACACACACACACACACATATGCAACAAATTATTAAGGTTATCACAGAAAACACTTTTGATACAACTTGATTAGAATTTGATACAGCATTGTCACGAGTCCGGGCTGCAGCTCTTCCTTTCTCCACTAGAGGTCACCATCTCCCGTCCTCCCGGACTCCGTTCCCCTAACTCCACACACCTGCTGCATATCATTCACCTGACACTCATTATTACACCCTCAGCTGTTCCCCATTGCCACAGACTATATATTCTCCTCTCTCTCACCACTCTGCCTGGGTGAATTAGTTGTAATTTATTGAACTAGTTGGTGTCACTGTGGAAACTCTAAACTCTCAATCAGACGACAGAAGACATGAGGAGATTGAAAGTTTAAACATTTAGTGCTTTAGAATTTGAGTCAAAAGTGATACAGTAGCTTTATAGGGTTAATAATGAATTGTTAGTAACTGAACAGAGAAGTGAGCGATCACAGAACAGTGCTTTATAGAGGAAGTCAGTCGAAAAGCTGGTGATCTGATGAGCAGAGAGAGTCAGAGACTGTAAACGAGATATGAGCGCTAATGAGGAGCTGAACTCTGGGTCTTGTAGAAAGGTGACAGCACCACGATTATCTGCTCTCCTCGGGGAACGCAGGTCACAGCCGGTCACCTGATCTGACTTTACCACATTACCTGTGCTTTTCTAACCGCAGGAACATCCGGCTCTCCTCCTCCAGTCTGACGCTTTCCACTTCCAGAGATATTCTCTAGATACTACATATGTTTATGTATACTGTATATGTATTTATGTATGTTGTCAACCTTAAACTCATTAATTTAGAAATAAATCTGTAAATGTTCCGTGGAATCCTCAGCTGATTCATTTATTTGATTTTATTTATTGTTTCTTATTTTACTTTACTTTACTCCACTCCAGGATCCTGTCATCAATGTGAATGCTGACAGATTGATGCCAGTCCTGCTGCCAATCATATACGTTTTAATTACAATTAGTTATTTATTTATTTTTTTTAATTATTTAATGTGTTTATTTTAAATTTAGTCTTGCATGTTTTGCTAACCTTAAACTTTCGTTTACTTTAGATGTAAATCTGTAAATGTTCTGTTGGTTCCTCAGCTGAATTAAGTTAAGTTTAAATTAAATGTATTTTTTATTATTTTGTTATTTGAATTTAATTTTAATGTATGTATTTTTTTTTATTTTAATAATTGTTTTTATTTGATCTATTCTATTACTAGAACTAAAATATATTCACATATAATTCATAATTATGAAAAACAATTCTAATAGTAATAGTTAATATTTTTGGATTGTTTCTTTGTTTCTGCTCACCAAGGCTGCATTTATTTGATAAAAAATACAGTAAAAATTGTGAAATATTATTCTTTTTTGGTTTTCTATGTGAATCTATGTTAAAGTGTAATGTATTTCTGTGATCTGCAGCTGTATTTCCAGCATCATTACTCCAGTCTTCAGTGTCACATGATCTTCAGAAATCATTCTAATATACTGATTTACTGCTCAACAAACATTTCTGATTATTATCAATGTTGAACACAGATGTGCTGCACAATATTTTTGTGGAAACCGTGATACATTTTATTTTTCAGAATTCACAGATAAATAGAAATAGTTTTTTTCTGACTGTTATTGGATATGTCAGGTTTTGCAGGGTTATTAGCTCACAGCTGCAGTTTTGAAGGCTTTATATATTATTGTTCTCTGTGCAGTAGATGAGTGAGAGTTGTTACTGTGCTCCGCTGTTTTGCTGGATCTCTGATTATTCTGCGGCGCTCAGGTAATTCAGGTTTCTATCGGATGTTCCTGACCTTCAGACCTCGAGAACAGCCTCGGTAAACAGGCGAGGAGAAAGCCAGTCCTGAAACACAACAGCATAAATCAATGTTTACGGCTTTCAGAGGAGCTGGACGAGATAATGGAGTAATATGTGAACTGAATATAATCACACTGAGAGACACGACTGAGATTAATATGCTGCTTGTATGTTGTTTCAGACATAAATCACATCACATGCTAATGAGCGACAGCGAACAGCATTTCTGTGCAAACTCACACTCATTTATCATACAGAAATCAGGGATATTTCATCAGATTACAGTAGATCTTTCATCAGTGTCTGTGATGCCACTACTGAACCATTCTTGATTGTCATTAGTCACATGACATTTAGGGCTCATGTGATTTGCTCAAAGCTCTGTCACTCACTCCTGCAGTCCAATCATAACTGTTTGGATAAGTGATTACTTACAAGCTTTGTAAAGTAACTCTTGCATGTTTTTTCAAACTCTTGTTTACTTTACATATAGATCTGTAAAGTTTTTTTTAGTTCCTTAATTGATTCCTTTTTTAAATTAAATTAAATTTAATTAAATGTAATTAAATGTAATTAAATTTAATTAAATTTAATTATTTAATAACCACATTTAATTTTTTTATTTTAATGTACTTACATTTATATTTAATTATTTTGTTCACTATTAAATTTGCTATTATTTTTACTATTACTTAAACTGAAACTAAAATATATTTACATATAATAATATATAATTATGAATAAAATGTATAATATTATTGCATATCCTGTATATAGCATTCAAATGTTTGGAATAATTAACATTATTAAATGTTTCTGCTTACCAGAGCTGCATTTATTTGATCATAAATATAGCAAATATAGTAAAAATTGTGAAATATTACTAAAATGTAAAATAGCTGTTTTCTACGTAAATATATTGTAATATGTAATTTTCACATAGTAAATTACAGTACAATATATCACATAGAAAACAATTAAAATAAAATAATGTCTTTATTCATCAATGAAGTATTAAATTGATCAAAAGTGACAGTAAAGACATTTATAATGTTACAAAAGAGTTCTATTTCAAATAAATGCTGTTCTTTTGAACTTTCTATTCATCTGTGAATCCTGAAAAATAAAATGTATCACAGTTTCTACAAAAATATTGTGCAGCACAACTGTTTTATAATGTATAAATATGATGAGAAATAAAACTGAAAGAGTCCATTAAAGCTGTTCATTTAATCAAAACTAAAATCCGTCTTACTGCCATTATTGTTTATTTTAAAGTACAATTTTAGTCTAATTGAAAATGTCAGGATACATACAGAATGTTTCCTCCAAACAAAGCATGGCTAATTGTCGTCATCGTTTTTTAATGTTCACAGCATTACACAGAGCCGAATCTCTCACTCCTGTGGATATTTGTTACAAATAATGGTTTACAATACAGCAATGCTCTGAACATGCTGATCATAATAACATATACTTCATAATCCAAATATGAATATGACGGTAACAGCCAGTGCAGCTGTGCACAATATTACAGAGAGACTGAACATGTTTATTATTTCATCCAGCGCTCAGACAAGTGTGTAATCGCTGCAGATCACCAGAAACCCGCTCATAACCCGCTCTTGACAATTCACTTGACTTGATTTTTAAAAATTATTATTTACTTGATCATTTTAAGGCAAGGGGTTTCCTCAATTTTTTTTTAACTGGGAATAAATAAAAACTAAACGGAAATAGAAATAAATTAAACCTAAATAGTAATATATATATATATATATATATATATATATATATATATATATATATATAAAATAATTATGTTTATTGAATTTTCATTGTGATACAGATATTAAATAGTAATATTTAAAAAAATAAACAAAAGTATTCACAGAAAAATATAAACATAATTTATAAAAATATAAACATAAAAAATAGCAAAAGCACATATTTCAAAGGGGTTATTGGCAGTTACAACAACAACAAAAAACTACAACTATTAAAAACATTTTTGTCAAATGAAACTAAGGCTGAAAGAAAAACATATATAAGAAATAATATTTATATAGAAATATTTTTTAAAAATTTAGAAATTGTTGTCTTGATAACTAACTGATATAAGTTAAAGGAGAAGCATTAAATTTACTAACTGGGACTAAATAAAAACTAAAACTGAAAAAACAAAAACAAATTAAACATAAATAGTGATAATTAAAAAGAACAAAAACTGATAAAAATGTCAAAACCACAAAAAATACTCAAAATAATCTAAAATTTAAATGAAATCTGAAAATATAAAACAAAATATAATTCAAATCATCAACAAAAAATTATAATAGTACATAAGTAATACTAAAATAACACTAGATCCTACCGTGAATGATCAGTTTTATTATAAAGCAATGACAACATTTCTCTTCATGTTTCATCAAAATGACTCAAATTTATTTAAAGGTATAGTGATGAAAATTTTCAGAAAATGTGCTCACCCTCAGACCATCCAGGATCAGGATGAGTTTGTTTCATCATCAGGTTTGTAGAAATGTGTCTCTGCATCAGTGTCTCAGCAATAGATGCTCTGCAGTGAATGGGTGCCGTCAGAATGAGAGTCCAAACAGCTGATAAAAACATTACAATAATCCATTAAGACGTTTTAAATAAAATACGAGTTCACAATCCATAATAACGCTTCCTCCAGTGAAAAAGTGTTCTGGTCTGAATCAGGAGAGAAATCTGCACAGATCAAGCAGCGTTTACAAGATGATGTGATGTTTTTATCAGCTGTTTGGACTCTCATTCTGACGGCACCCATTCATTTGACAATACTGTCTCCTTGAGTAGATCTTGAGAGAGCCTTTTTTAGGAGCTTATATTTTTTCAAAAGAACAACTTTATGAGTTCAGCTTGAGCGTCTTGCTGTTTCAAGAGCTTCATTCGTTCAGATCCTCTGGGATTATTAGATGTTATTAGAGGATCGGTGCAGATGAAACTCCCTGCGAGAGCTTGGCTTTCACATCGGATGTGTTTCCCTCACGCAGCGCAGATGTTGATCTGCAGTTACATGACTCTCCTCCTTTCACAGCAGATGTGAATAAACAGCACATCTGAACAATCTCAGGAGACCAACATGGACATCTGCGGCAAACACCAGGAGAAAACCCTCCGTATGAAAGAACACAGGGCAAACATTCAGCTCTTACTACAGTGAAAACAACTGCTGTAGAAACGACACATGCTCAGAAATTGCAACTAAATTTCACAAATATTTACATTGAAATGTACGAATGCTTGTTTCTGGCACAGGATGCAACTTTTTTTTATCTCAAAACTTTTCTCTCGACCTTTTCTTTTGCAATTCTGGGGAAAAAAACAACAACAACTCAGAATTTAAATTCGAACTCATAATCGCAAAATAAGATCAGAATTACAATATAAACTCAGAATCACAATATAAACTCAGAATCACAATACAAACTCAGTGTCATAATATAAACTCAGAATCACAATATAAACTCAGAATCACAATATAAACTCAGAATCACAATACAAACTCAGTGTCATAATATAAACTCAGAGTCACAATATAAACTCAGAATTACGATATAAACTCAGAATCACAATATAAACTCAGAATCACAATATAAACTCAGAATCACAATACAAACTCAGTGTCATAATATAAACTCAGAATCACAATATAAACTCAGAATCACAATATAAACTCAGTGTCATAATATAAACTCAGAATCACAATATAAACTCAGAATTACGATATAAACTCAGAATCACAATATAAACTCAGAATCACAATATAAACTCAGAATCACAATACAAACTCAGTGTCATAATATAAACTCAGAATCACAATATAAACTCAGAATCACAATATAAACTCAGAATCACAATACAAACTCAGTGTCATAATATAAACTCAGAGTCACAATATAAACTCAGAATTACGATATAAACTCAGAATCCCAATATAAACTCAGAATCACAATATAAACTCAGTGTCATAATATAAACTCAGAATCCCAATATAAACTCAGAATCCCAATACAAACTCAGAATGCCAATACAAACTCAGAATCACAATATAAACTCAGAATCACAATATAAACTCAGAATCACAATATAAACTCAGTGTCATAATATAAACTCAGAATCCCAATATAAACTCAGAATCACAATACAAACTCAGAATCACAATACAAACTCAGAATCACAATACAAACTCAGAATCACGATATAAACTCAGAATAACGATATAAACTCAGAATAACGATATAAACTCAGAATCAAGATATAAACTCAGAATCACAATATAAACTCAGAATAACGATATAAACTCAGAATCACGATATAAACTCAGAATAACGATATAAACTCAGAATCACGATATAAACACAGAATAACGATATAAACTCAGAATCACGATATACACTCAGAATCACAATATAAACTCAGAATCACAATATAAACTCAGTGTCATAATATAAACTCAGAATCACAATATAAACTCAGAATCACAATACAAACTCAGAATCACAATATAAACTCAGTCACAATATGAACTCAGTGTCGTAATATAAACTCAGAATCACAATACAAACTCAGAATCACAATATAAACTCAGAATCACAATACAAACTCAGAATCACAATATAAACTCAGTGTCATAATATAAACTCAGAATAACGATATAAACTCAGAATCACGATATAAACTCAGAATAACGATATAAACTCAGAATCACGATATAAACTCAGAATAACGATATAAACTCAGAATCACGATATAAACTCAGAATAACGATATAAACTCAGAATCACGATATAAACTCAGAATCACAATACAAACTCAGAATCACAATATAAACTCAGAATAACGATATAAACTCAGAATCACGATATAAACTCAGAATAACGATATAAACTCAGAATCACGATATAAACTCAGAATAACGATATAAATCACGATATAAACTCAGAATAACGATATAAACTCAGACTCACAATATAAACTCAGAATCACGATATAAACTCAGAATCACGATACAAACTCAGAATCACGATATAAACTCAGAATCACGATATAAACTCAGAATTACGATATAAACTCAGAATCACAATTTAAGATCAGAATTACAATATAAACTCAGAATAACGATATAAACTCAGAATTACAATATAAACTCAGAATAACGATATAAACTCAGAATCCCAATATAAACTCAGAATAACGATATACACTCAGAATCACGATATACACTCAGAATCACGATATACACTCAGAATCACAATATACACTCAGAATCACAATACAAATTCAGAATCACGATATACACTCAGAATCACGATATACACTCAGAATCACGATATAAACTCAGAATCACGATATACACTCAGAATCACAATATAAACTCAGTGTCATAATATACACTCAGAATCACGATATACACTCAGAATCACGATATACACTCAGAATCACAATATAAACTCAGAATCACAATACAAACTCAGAATCACAATATAAACTCAGAATAACGATATAAACTCAGAATCACGATATAAACTCAGAATAACGATATAAACTCAGAATCACGATATAAACTCAGAATAACGATATAAACTCAGAATCACGATATAAACTCAGAATCACGATACAAACTCAGAATCACAATATAAACTCAGAATAACGATATAAACTCAGAATCACGATATAAACTCAGAATAACGATATAAACTCAGAATCACGATATCAACTCAGAATAACGATATAAATCACGATATAAACTCAGAATCACGATATAAACTCAGAATCACGATACAAACTCAGAATAACGATATAAACTCAGAATCACGATATAAACTCAGAATCACGATATAAACTCAGAATTACAATTTAAGATCAGAATTACAATATTAACTCAGAATAAAGATATAAACTCAGAATAACGATATAAACTCAGAATCACAATATAAACTCAGAATAACGATATAAACTCAGAATCACGATATACACTCAGAATCAAGATATACACTCAGAATCACGATATAAACTCAGAATTACAATTTAAGATCAGAATTACAATATTAACTCAGAATAAAGATATAAACTCAGAATCACAATATAAACTCAGTGTCATAATATAAACTCAGAATCACAATATAAACTCAGAATCACAATACAAACTCAGAATCACAATATAAACTCAGAATAACGATATAAACTCAGTGTCATAATATAAACTCAGAATAACGATATAAACTCAGAATCACGATATAAACTCAGAATAACGATATAAACTCAGAATCACGATATAAACTCAGAATAACGATATAAACTCAGAATCACGATATAAACTCAGAATAACGATATAAACTCAGAATCACGATATAAACTCAGAATCACGATATAAACTCAGAATAACGATATAAACTCAGAATCACGATATAAACTCAGAATAACGATATAAACTCAGAATCACGATATAAACTCAGAATAACGATATAAATCACGATATAAACTCAGAATAACGATATAAACTCAGACTCACAATATAAACTCAGAATCACGATATAAACTCAGAATCACGATACAAACTCAGAATCACGATATAAACTCAGAATAACGATATAAACTCAGAATCACGATATAAACTCAGAATCACGATATAAACTCAGAATTACGATATAAACTCAGAATTACGATATAAACTCAGAATCACAATTTAAGATCAGAATTACAATATAAACTCAGAATAACGATATAAACTCAGAATTACAATATAAACTCAGAATAACGATATAAACTCAGAATCCCAATATAAACTCAGAATAACGATATACACTCAGAATCACGATATACACTCAGAATCACGATATACACTCAGAATCACAATATACACTCAGAATCACAATACAAATTCAGAATCACGATATACACTCAGAATCACGATATAAACTCAGAATCACGATATACACTCAGAATCACAATATACACTCAGAATCACGATATACACTCAGAATCACGATATACACTCAGAATCACGATATACACTCAGAATCACAATATAAACTCAGAATCACAATACAAACTCAGAATCACAATATAAACTCAGAATAACGATATAAACTCAGTGTCATAATATAAACTCAGAGTCACGATATAAACTCAGAATAACGATATAAACTCAGAATCACGATATAATCTCAGAATAACGATATAAACTCAGAATCACGATATAAACTCAGAATCACAATATAAACTCAGTGTCATAATATAAACTCAGAATCACAACATAAACTCAGAATCACAATACAAACTCAGAATCACAATATAAACTCAGTCACAATATGAACTCAGTGTCGTAATATAAACTCAGAATCACAATACAAACTCAGAATCACAATATAAACTCAGAATCACAATACAAACTCAGAATCACAATATAAACTCAGTGTCATAATATAAACTCAGAATAACGATATAAACTCAGAATCACGATATAAACTCAGAATAACGATATAAACTCAGAATCACGATATAAACTCAGAATAACGATATAAACTCAGAATCACGATATAAACTCAGAATAACGATATAAACTCAGAATCACGATATAAACTCAGAATCACAATACAAACTCAGAATCACAATATAAACTCAGAATAACGATATAAACTCAGAATCACGATATAAACTCAGAATAACGATATAAACTCAGAATCACGATATAAACTCAGAATAACGATATAAATCACGATATAAACTCAGAATAACGATATAAACTCAGACTCACAATATAAACTCAGAATCACGATATAAACTCAGAATCACGATACAAACTCAGAATCACGATATAAACTCAGAATCACGATATAAACTCAGAATTACGATATAAACTCAGAATTACGATATAAACTCAGAATCACAATTTAAGATCAGAATTACAATATAAACTCAGAATAACGATATAAACTCAGAATTACAATATAAACTCAGAATAACGATATAAACTCAGAATCCCAATATAAACTCAGAATAACGATATACACTCAGAATCACGATATACACTCAGAATCACGATATACACTCAGAATCACAATATACACTCAGAATCACAATACAAATTCAGAATCACGATATACACTCAGAATCACGATATACACTCAGAATCACGATATAAACTCAGAATCACGATATACACTCAGAATCACAATATAAACTCAGTGTCATAATATACACTCAGAATCACGATATACACTCAGAATCACGATATACACTCAGAATCACAATATAAACTCAGAATCACAATACAAACTCAGAATCACAATATAAACTCAGAATAACGATATAAACTCAGAATCACGATATAAACTCAGAATAACGATATAAACTCAGAATCACGATATAAACTCAGAATAACGATATAAACTCAGAATCACGATATAAACTCAGAATCACGATACAAACTCAGAATCACAATATAAACTCAGAATAACGATATAAACTCAGAATCACGATATAAACTCAGAATAACGATATAAACTCAGAATCACGATATCAACTCAGAATAACGATATAAATCACGATATAAACTCAGAATCACGATATAAACTCAGAATCACGATACAAACTCAGAATAACGATATAAACTCAGAATCACGATATAAACTCAGAATCACGATATAAACTCAGAATTACAATTTAAGATCAGAATTACAATATTAACTCAGAATAAAGATATAAACTCAGAATAACGATATAAACTCAGAATCACAATATAAACTCAGAATAACGATATAAACTCAGAATCACGATATACACTCAGAATCAAGATATACACTCAGAATCACGATATAAACTCAGAATTACAATTTAAGATCAGAATTACAATATTAACTCAGAATAAAGATATAAACTCAGAATCACAATATAAACTCAGTGTCATAATATAAACTCAGAATCACAATATAAACTCAGAATAACGATATAAACTCAGTGTCATAATATAAACTCAGAATAACGATATAAACTCAGAATCACGATATAAACTCAGAATAACGATATAAACTCAGAATCACGATATAAACTCAGAATAACGATATAAACTCAGAATCACGATATAAACTCAGAATAACGATATAAACTCAGAATCACGATATAAACTCAGAATCACGATATAAACTCAGAATAACGATATAAACTCAGAATCACGATATAAACTCAGAATAACGATATAAACTCAGAATCACGATATAAACTCAGAATAACGATATAAATCACGATATAAACTCAGAATAACGATATAAACTCAGACTCACAATATAAACTCAGAATCACGATATAAACTCAGAATCACGATACAAACTCAGAATCACGATATAAACTCAGAATAACGATATAAACTCAGAATCACGATATAAACTCAGAATCACGATATAAACTCAGAATTACGATATAAACTCAGAATTACGATATAAACTCAGAATCACAATTTAAGATCAGAATTACAATATAAACTCAGAATAACGATATAAACTCAGAATTACAATATAAACTCAGAATAACGATATAAACTCAGAATCCCAATATAAACTCAGAATAACGATATACACTCAGAATCACGATATACACTCAGAATCACGATATACACTCAGAATCACAATATACACTCAGAATCACAATACAAATTCAGAATCACGATATACACTCAGAATCACGATATAAACTCAGAATCACGATATACACTCAGAATCACAATATACACTCAGAATCACGATATACACTCAGAATCACGATATACACTCAGAATCACGATATACACTCAGAATCACAATATAAACTCAGAATCACAATACAAACTCAGAATCACAATATAAACTCAGAATAACGATATAAACTCAGTGTCATAATATAATCTCAGAGTCACGATATAAACTCAGAATAACGATATAAACTCAGAATCACGATATAAACTCAGAATAACGATATAAACTCAGAATCACGATATAAACTCAGAATAACGACATAAACTCAGAATCACGATATAAACTCAGAATCACGATACAAACTCAGAATCACAATATAAACTCAGAATAACGATATAAACTCAGAATCACGATATAAACTCAGAATAACGATATAAACTCAGAATAACGATATAAATCACGATATAAACTCAGAATCACGATATAAACTCAGAATCACGATATAAACTCAGAATCACGATACAAACTCAGAATAACGATATAAACTCAGAATCACGATATAAACTCAGAATCACGATATAAACTCAGAATTACAATTTAAGATCATAATTACAATATTAACTCAGAATAAAGATATAAACTCAGAATAACGATATAAACTCAGAATAACGATATAAACTCAGAATCACGATATAAACTCAGAATCACGATATACACTCAGAATCAAGATATACACTCAGAATCACGATATACACTTAGAATCACGATATACACTCAGAATCACAATATACACTCAGAATCACAATATACACTCAGAATCACAATACAAATTCAGAATCACAATACAAATTCAGAATCACGATATACACTCAGAATCACGATATACACTCAGAATCACAATATACACTCAGAATCACAATACAAATTCAGAATCACGATATACACTCAGAATCACGATATACACTCAGAATCACAATATACACTCAGAATCACGATATAAACTCAGAATTACGATATAAACTCAGAATCACGATATACACTCAGAATCACAATACAAACTCACAATCTGTAGCTGACGCTGATAGGTCAGTTATGAGTTATGACTTTTTATGATTTTAGGGATTAATGTTTAATTAATTATATTATTTGTATCTTTATGATTTCACGATTTAAGTGTGTATTTTTGTGTGCGTATTAATTTCCTAATTTTGTTGGTATTGTACTTTATTTTGCTGTATTCTCAGTTTGACTAAAATGAATGTCACATGACCCTTCCTGATTAATTTAACCTGGAAGTATTGGTACGAACTGAATGGCAAGATGTGAATTCAGAGACGCATGTTAGAGCTCCTTACCATTCTACTGCTGGTTATCAGGCCAACACGGTAAAAGAGTTAATGGTTGTATATTTCTTTATTTGCGTTGATGTCCTTCGAATTGTTGTTGTGTAAAACTATTTCTTTGTGTTTGTTTGCATGTAGTTTTCACGGTGTTCCATACCAGGAAAATAAAACATATGGACATCAGTATCTTGGAAGCGTGGACTGTTTAATGACCAGCGAGTAGTTACAAAATCACAATATAAACTCAGAATCGCGATGTAAACTCAGTATCATGAGGTATAGCTCAGAATCACAATATAAACTCAGAATCGCGATAGAAACTAAAGATAACATTTTTAACAAAATTAAAAACCCAAAACATTAATTTTTGTGGTTCTTTTTAAGGTTTTACCTTCAACTGATTTTACAGGTTCACTTTAATTTGACTTTGAACAAAAGCAACACTTTCAGTAATTCTGTTCCAGGGTCATTTAAACGTCACCGTATGAATCCAGCACAAACACTATAGCCTGATCTAACATTGAACTGAAATGAGTCTTTGTTCCTGCACAATGCTGCCTCATTGTAATCAGTCTGAGGACCATTTACAGAAATGAAGGCCTTATTTTACAGACAATAGCCTCTTTTGTGACTATTTTAAGTGGAAATTCAATGGAGACGTGGAGGTTTTGGGAACATGGAAAGTGTAAAACTTTCATTGGAGGATAAAATCTAATTGCTAAAAGTGCTGTGAGGTTCAGAACATGTGAGAAATACGACAAATAAAAGATTACACTATGCTTAATATTCAAAAATGATTAAAAATCTCATTAGTATGCAGTTAACAAAAACATCCAACAATAAATGCACAGAAACCAGAACCTTATTACAGAAAATCTTGGATCTTAAGTCTTAACATCTGAGAAGATCAGTGTTTATATGGATTGCAGTGAGCTATATGTAACCCAGGGTAAATTTGGGTTACATATATACATTTTTATATACCTGTTTAAATAGGACACATACAATGGTTTGAGTATGTATGTAAATGTCTCATTAAGAGTGTGAACCCCTTTTATAAAGTCTGTTTACAAATACGGTTGAGAAAAGCCTTTCCTATCTGATTGGCTGTAAAGGATATGGTCCCACCTCCCATACTGGAAGAGGGATTATTATTGGAGGATGGGGGAGAGAGGGGAAGTAGCGGAGGAGAGCTGTGATGCAGAGCGATCGCTAGTGTTTCCTCTAGTAAATCCCACCGGAAAAGGGGCTGTTTTATTTACGTTCTGAGTGTTTTTCGTCAAGAATTCACTTTATGATAGCGCTCTAATATTTGGGAGGTCCAAGGTCCCTTTGCACTAGAGAGCTGAAGTTTTGATCACTTCAATCTGGGTTTTCTTTTGCTCCAGATAAATGAACTTAGCCACCCATTTAACTCTTTTATAGCCTTATTGGACAGTAAAACAGGAATCATTTGCATTGGATACAGTAAACGGGGCAGGAGATTCATTTTTATCAGAGCCACCCACCCCCTTTTGTAATAAAAGGTAAATATTTGCTTCACGAAGTGAAGAGGGCAAACTATCGGTCAAAAATGAATGATTAAGCATGGCTAAGAGAGGGTCTAACAGCACATGGTCAAATTCTTTATATAGGTCACATACAACACCATCCAGCCCAGGTGATTTACCAGATTTTAAACTATGGAGTGCGATTACAGCTTCCTCTCTTGTTATAGGAGCATTGAGAAATTCCCTCTGTTCCTCGGAGACAACAGGAAGAGACACGCGACCAAAGAATGATACCATAGAATTATGTCTTTGAAAAGAATAATTAGACTGGTATAGCAAAGAATAAAATTGTTTAAAAGTATTATTTATAATATAAGAATCGAAAGACTGCAGTCCGTTAAGATCGACTGTAGAAGCAATGAATTGTGAATCCAATTTTGATTTAGTCAAGTGGGGGGGACCAATGACTTTATATAAACAAACAAAAACAAGCAAACAAATGAGTAAAAAGATGTATAGGCATTGCACTGTAAAAGAACAGTTTCTAACCAATTACATAATTTAGAATTACTTGTAAACTTTAGAGAAACAGCCTCTGTGAAGCCCTTGAGTCTCTGTGCCTGCGGGCCGACCCGAGGCGAACAGCACGCTTTATCCGACTTCAGGAACTCAGAGTCTCCACGCCGCACTCCACAACTCATGCGTTTCCTCAGATGAAAGTCTGATCTGACTTCAGACGAGCATCCACTCCAGAAGACCAGAAGGAAAGACAGAAAACAGCAGAGAAAGAGAAACGGCCATATCCTCCCATGATAGAAGCTCAAGTGTGTGTGCTCTCTGGTGAAATCCTGCCTTGAATATTCACAATCACTATAAGAAAGACATTTGGAGGTTGATTTCCACCAAAATTGTGTAAAACCACACATTCAAAATACTATTCTGTTCATTTGAGCATCACTGATTCAGCCAACTGTTTATCTGACCAAGAACCTGCTTTAAGTCAGAATTGCAAAAGACAAAAATATAATAGAAAAATAATAGAAAAACATATTTATTTATTTTTTTTAAATTCCATAACGGCAAACTGTGGAAACTGCGTACGCTCGTCAGCCGCACTGTGCGGATACGTCTTCCATGTATATTTATGCTTTTATTTGAACGAAAACAGCACATCTGGTATGTGAAGAGCGTACGCAGTTTCCGTCCAGTGGATATTCTCCAAAATGGCGCTACGCTGATGTAGAGGAGACGAACTGTTGAATAAAGTCGTTATTTTTGTTTTCTTTTGCGCACAAAAAATATTCTCGTAGCTTCGTAAAATTACGGTTGAACCCCTGATTATTTTAACAATCTCCTCACTACGTTTCTGAGCCTTGATCGTGTAGGGATCCTTGCTGTCTATGAAAGGGTCAGAAAGCTCTCGGAGTTCATCAAAAATATCTTAGTTTGTGTTCCGTAGATGAACGGAGGTCTTATGGGTTTGGAACAACATGAGGGTGAGTAATCAATGACAGAATTTTTTTGGGTGAATTATCCCTTTAACTTTCACTAGTGAAGAGAATATAGATCAACCAATGACAAACCAGTTCTCTGAAATAGCTCAAAGGTGCATCTCATCAACCTACAATTGGAAAGCATATATAGACAGAGGACTACACAAGCGTTACAAATTCTGACAGTGGACTTTCTCATTTTTATTTTTTGCCTTTGTGTCCATATTTATTTTTCTTTCTGTTTCAAAATTATGTTGTAGTGTGTTTGTGTGTTGTTTTTTTTTGGTCAGACCACAAGTAAAAGTGTAACTGTGAATCATATACAGAGAAACTGTATTCAGGTTTGAAACAATGGATCCAGAGAGAAATGAAGGACGAGGTCCAGGACACAGAGGAGGAGAAGGGGAAGGAAGTGGAGAAAGAAATGAAGGAAGAGTAGGAGGTGGAGAGGAAGTACAGAGAGGAAGAGGAAGATAAGGAGGAGGAGGAGGAGGAGGATGACAACATGGAAGAGAAAGAGGAAAGGGAAGAGCAAGGGCAAGAAGACAAGCAGTCTCAGATATTTTAGTTGATGCGTGGCAGGATTGGATCAGGCATGCGAGAGGATTTTACCCCCCGCTGCCTGGCCAGGGCCAGTATAGCCTGTGATGTTGAAGAGGTTCTTTGCCCTCTCCCAGACCAAAGACAGGATGCTGGGGCAGAATAATTATTTTTGTTGTTGTTTGCTGTATTGTACTGTACTCTACACTACATTAAATTAAGGAATAAAACACTTGGGGAGTACGGCAAGCAACACTTATTACCGGTTTTTGTAGAATTGTTTTGAATTGATCTCATCAGTGTGTAAAACTGTGTTGTAGTGTGTGTGTGTTTTTGAGGGTTTGTGTGTCGTGTCTGAGAGCAAAGTTTGGTTTTTCAACAAGATTGAGTTGTTCTGAGTGAAGAGCTTCATTTTGACCTGAATATAGGAAGTCTGAAGTTAGAAGTTATGGATTTGTGTTTAGAATTTCGCAAAAAAGAGGCATAATTTCAAGAAATATGTTTAAGCAATCGAGAAAAACTGTAATAATAAAAAATATCTTTAATTTTTTTTTCTTATTTTTATGATAAAGATTTAAAAAAAAGATCTCTTAATTTTTTATTCTGTAAATGAAAATTACTTTTTTTATTTTTGTATTCCATAAAATTGAGAATAAAATTCAGAGCTCTAAGATAAAACTATTAAAAAAAGAACTGTTTAAATTTTTATTCCAAAAATTGCATTTTTATTTTCATTTCATAAACTCAATTCTAAGAAAATTTGATCAAAATAGTGAGATTAGAAGATAATAAACTGACTTTTTTTATTTTTCAAATTAGTTTTTTATACCATGGCTCGGGTTCCATCCAAAGGCTGTTCAGAATCTAAGAGGCTGATATTTAGTTTTGTTTTTAGTTGAAGTGAGCTTCTGAACTCTCATCCATGCAAACTCACCTGAGAAGCGCTGAAACCCTGATGAATGAGGCTCGGATCTATTCAAACGCAGATACGGATCCACGGCCAGCAGTGAGATATGAGCGTGCCGCTCCTGGAACGCAACGCAACCAGACAATAAATAAAGTTCACGATCATCGATAAAACTGATTTTGCTGCATAAGCATCAGAGAGCGAAGTGATTTTCATTTGCATTCAATTAAACGCCATTACAGATGAGCAATACCTTCAAGTTGATGCATTTATACAATTCAGTCCTGAGACCGGCTGTTAATCAATTTCCATTGTGAAGCTTCTGAAAGGATCAGACATCTGCTACGGCATGGATGCAATTAAAGCTGAATTATATTTTTTTTTTGGGGGGGGGCTATTAAAAAGAAGATAAAAAATGTCTAAAAATTAAAATGCAATAAAAAACCTTTAGGTTTGCTGCATGCGTGTAATTTGCCCAAAATTTTGTGATTAAACACGAGGCATAGAACGAATCCTGCGTCATTTACAACACTGTCATCTACTCTCATTCAATGCATTTAGTATTATTTAATAAAAAATTATGATAATTATAAATTAAACAAATATTAAAATTTTAAAAATATTATATAAACAATAAAGCAATCAATCAATATTATAAGAAAATGTAATATTTAATACAAAATATTTAATTTACTTGTTTTAATTGCACAGTACATTTGTAAAGCAATATTCTATGAATAGATCATGCACGTCTAAATTTAATGTAAATGATTTTAATATTTAAAATAGTCAGTACAGTAATGAGAATTTAACATTTTATTATGATTGTTTGCATTTAAGAAAGGAGAATTGAACATTTAAATTGTAATAGATTACTTTAAAAAGTAATATTAATATTTATATTTAAATAAATATTTTATAAACAAATATTAGAAGCAAATTTAATATTTAATATACATTTTTTATTATTAAAAATGTTCTATTATTTAAATGGCACAGTACTTTTGTAAAGCATGATTATACATATGAAACTTATACACAATGCTGTGCAGAAGATGCCATCAAAAGTGGGTTTATGGTGACTTTTTTGATCATTTTTGGTGAAAAAGAGCAGCATGAACATTCTACTAAACATCTGTATCAATAGTTTGGTGTTTTTATGAAGAACGGTGAGTTTTGCCAAGACATTCTGGTCAAACGCCAGTCGGAGAAGGTCAGTCCCAAGTCCTGCCAACACACTTTACACAGACACACTTGGTAATCACGCTTTAAAGACTATGAAAGTGACATTTATTTTGGCATATAGAGAGCTGAGCTGTCACATGTTGGCACATTTCACTTCCATTCTTCCAGGGTAAATAATGAAAAATGTATACAGTGTAATTATGAAACAAAGTGAAATATTTGTTCTAGACAAGTGTGAAATCACTGTGGATAAAAAAATAAATACAGATTCTACTCTGAACCCCGTGTGGATTCATACAAACTGACAGTCAAAAAGTGTTGCTGTGCCCCGCTCTCCACACATCACCCTGCAGACTTTCACTTTCAGTATACTCCAGTCTCCATGCTGTGTGTGCTTCAAATACACTAATATCTCTGCTCACCATTTATTTAATCAAACAGTAAAAATTGTGAAATAGTTTTGTAATATAAAATATCTGTTTTCTGTGTTAAACTGTAATGTATTTCTGTGATCTGCAGCTGTATTTTCAGCATCATTACTCCAGTCTTCAGTGTCACATGATCTTCAGAAATCATAATAATATACTGATTTACTGAAAAACACCCGCTGATGCACTGAAAGTACTGAAACAACGAGTGCTGTCGATCTCCATCAGCGTTTGTTAAACTCATGTGTTTTAATGGCTTTACAAATGAAGAATCCTGGTTTGATGGACGGATGACGGAGCTGATGTTGGTTCCTCAGAGACGCGTTATGATGCATTTGCATTCTGTGGCTTTTTCTCATAAAGCATGGCAATTGTATAAACAGACAGTGAAAGAAAGAAGGCGTACTGTACGATGACATTGTGGATCAGAGAGACGTCAGGTGCATGTTAATGAGCGTCTGAGGCTCGAGTCCTGCTCGGATGTTCAAACCAAGGTTACCTGGATATGAGCTTCATCTGACTGATAAACTCACCTGCAGAGACACATAATGAAGGTCTGCAGTTCATAAAACAATCACATCTTCACATCATAAACCTGCAGATGCTGCAAGGTCCAAGTGAAGGTTCAGACTTCCTTCATCCGCTCACAGATATTCAGCTTTAAGCACTTATAAAACCACGGAATAAAAACTTAAAACAATGTCTCACAATTCAGACATCTTGCACAAAAAGTCCAGAACTTTGAAAAAAAAAAGAAAGAAAAAAAAAAAAAAAAAAAAAAAAAAAAAAAATATATATATATATATATATATATATATATATATATATATATATATATATATTCCATGATAAAAAAGACAAAAACAAACAAACAAAAAATTGCAAGATGAGATCAGATTTTTTTTCTCAAAATTCTGAATTTACAAAAAGTCATAATTGTGAGATAAAAACTGTTGACGTAAAATATGTAGTTTTATTCTTTTTACCAACATGGACTTTTTTTGGGGGGGGGTTAAACTTTCAAAAATTGGGACTTTTGCTCAGAATTCTGAGTTCATAGTTCTGAGTTTATAGAATCTTAATTCAAAGGCTGAAGAAGATGATTTTTTCTATTTATTTTTCATTTATATAATTTTGCTTGTTTTAAGGAAAAATAAACAATATAATAGTCCATAATATCTTAAATCATTTTACTCGTCAAGTAAATTCATCTTGATTCAAGATATTTATACTAGAAAACAAGACAAAAATACGAAGAGAATATTTTTTTTTTGCAGCGTACAGCCAATTTGATTATACTTAAAAATTTAAGGCAGCAACTGAACTTGTAAATTAAATTATTTTTTTCAATTTTTTCAAGATTTTCTCATGAATTGCTCTGTTCTCAAACATTTGGTGAAAAGACATTTAAATAGCATACAATGGATTTAATTATTTTGCAAAATATTGATAATATTTTCATTTTTATATGAATCTACTCAAATGACAACATACTCCACTATAAATTAAACTATATGTAGAAACGTACAGTATCTGCTTTTTTTCCTGGTCAAGACTATTTTTGACTAAATTGCAAAAATCAATAAATAATGTCCAATTCGACGGCAAAATACTTCATGAACAAGAATGATTTCCGGCAATGCGTTTCACCAACACAGATTTAAAATAGCTTTCTTTATTTTTTCATCATTAGTTGCAAGAATGACACAAAAATGGATGGTAAATCCAAAGAAATACAGTGAAAGGAAGCATTATTGGATATTGAATGAGTATAATGACTGAACGGTTGTTACAGGACATCAGATCCACATGATCGACAGACAGAGAACCTTCGTTAACATTGATCTACTGTAAACACATCATAAACATGTACTCCTGATTGTTTAAGATACTGTCAATGTTTCTGAAGATGACGAGTCCTTCAGATCAGCTCCAGTGTGAAGCACTAAACACTCGATCAACTGAGAAACACTGAAATATATATTAAACAAGTTTAACTAGATCTACTCTCAGATCTGTGTTTTCTTTCATATTGTTCAGAGTCACATGCTCTGTCGTAACCCTCCTATCGCATTCAGTCAGTTTTAAAAAAAGCGGTACATAAAAATGTCTAAAACTTCCATTTATTTTAGTACAGGAAAAAAGCTTTGCATATGGATGAGGAATATCAAAATACACTTTTTTTTTTTCAGATTTTTTAATATTATAAGAGATATAACCATTTAAACTAAATTATGCGTTCGGGTCAATTTAAAAAAAAATTTTTTTACATCTATTAATTAAATTTGTCTCAAATTGCTTGTGTAAAATACATTGAGCCTCTTTTCTGTGTGTCATACACACTTTTAGGACTGAATTTTGTTGGTAAATTTGACTATGCACACTCAAAAACACTATAAAGAGACAAAAGATGTGACATAAAAAAACAATATCTAAATAATCTTAGCCCAAATAGATAAAAAGCTGAAGTTCAAAGACCAAACAGACTTAATTTGATGAAGAAAAGTGAGTTTGAAAGAGGAGAAGTCCACATTTCACTATACTGTATTGCAGAATCAGGCTGTTGATCATCTGAAAGTCAAAGTTTATACAAATAAAATAAATATACAGTATTCCAGAGTAATATTTGTTGTTTTGTAAGGAAAACAATATGCAGGTTTCATAAATTTGGACTGTTTTTGAGCAACATGATTTATAAGTTCAAAGGCATTTAATTAAGTTGTATTAATTCTAATGGTTTTAATTGAATTCTGAGATATAAAATAAAATTTCTCAAGAATATTGAAAAAAATATATTTTCTCTCATTGCAGTGGTTTTGCTGTAGTTCTTATAAAGATTGAAATTTCAACTTCTAATTTGACATTTTCAAATTTAACATTTTAATTCAAAATTTCAAATTTTCAAACACCGTAATTTAAAAAAAAATAAAAAAAGTTATATAACCTCATGTTCTATAGACCCAGAAATGCGAAAAGTGTATGCAGTTTTTTTTTCGCAATAGGAGGGCTTAATTAACCAAATGTTACTCTATCAAACTTTTATCCAGGCATTCGAGCTGGGTGATACAATTATCCCAATATTTTCAGACAATACTCAATATATAAATGTTTGAACACAAAATTAAAACGAAAAAAATCTAAATCAAACAATCAAGGCATGTTTGCACCAGTTTCTCACTAAACGAAAACAAAGAAAAATGATACTGAATCATTTTCATTTATATACACACCAACAACACAGAATAATAAACAGCAATATTTACCTACAGTACACAGCATTTTTAATAAAACATTTGAATGTAATAAAATGATTTTTAATGGTTTTAAAGCAACTGAGGAATCACATGCAAATACCAAACAAAAAGTGCTTTAAAATCACTGCAATACTCACAATGTCAGTTCCCTATCAATCGGTCACTCCGAGTCACGTCGGTGACCGACGAATTGGGATCTCGCTTAGAGAGACCAATCCACTACGAGTGTATCTAAACAAGCCAATGCACATCCAGCTGCCGCTGATCACAGCGTGAGTATAAGTAGGCAGCAGGTGCAGCGCATATTCAGCTTTTCGCTACGGAGCCGAGCGTTCGTCGTTCTGCTCCTGACAAAGCCTTCGACTACGGTGTCTACAAGTCAGCACGCTCTCCGGAGGTCTCTCTGTGCTGGTGTCATGGCGCTTCAGCAGCGGTGGTTCCTTTCCTGTCGAGTGGGTTGCACACATCGGATTGCACTACCTCTGATTGTGTTGCAAGCGGCCATCTCCCCTGTGCACTTCATCACACTGAAAGAGTGATTCTCAAAAAGAGCATTCACGGGTGGAACGTCTTTTTAAAGACGCGTCTTTCTAAAGATGCCCTTCCATCCGTACATTTCTGGATGCGGTCGTTACATGGCGTCGGGTGATGGTCACGATCGCTGCCTCTCGTGTCTGGGCGGTAATCACTCTGAGGCGGCTTTCGTGGACGAGTCATGCTCCCATTGCGGGGAAAATGACCGTCGCGGAGTTGCGGACCAGACACCGTTTCCTGCAAGGGGGCGGGGTGCCCGTGCCTCCGCCTAGATCTAGGGCTCCCTCTGGCAGCAGCCGGCGGAGCACTACTTCTGACAGTAGCTGGACTGGTCTTACGGCGACGGTGAGGAATTCCCCTCCGAGGAACCAACCTCCGAGGGCTCCTCCTTCCACCGGCACTTCGCAGCCTGTGGAGCTGCCGAGGGAACAGGCTGGACCCTCTCATGGGGTACCAGTTGTATCTTTTGGTGCTCCCCCTGACGATTTGATGTCGATCGCTGCATCGGAGGGGCACTGAAGGACCTGCACGAGGGTGGGCACGACCCGGAAGTTATCAGAGAGCTTCGTACTGCTACTAACCTCGCGCTACGAGCGACGAAGGTCACTGCGCAGTCTCTGGGCCATGCAATGTCCACTATGGTGGTACAGGAACGCCATTTCTGGCTGTGTCTGGCCGACATGAGGGAGTCTGACAAGATGCGGTTCTTGAACACCCCTGTGTTCCAGTCCGGCCTTTTTGGCGACACAGTGGAGAACTTCGCCCAGCAGTTCTCTGCTGCACAGAGGCAGACTGAGGCTATCAGGCACATCCTGCCCCTGGCGTGCAGCTGCTGCTTCCACCCGGCTGGCGGCGGCAGCGCCTCAGTCTATCCGCTGCCCCCGCTCCCGCGCAGCAAACACAGCAGCCTCCAGCAAAGCAGCACCGTGGAGCCGGTTGCAGGGCAGCTGCCCCGCCCGTCCAGGCCCCCGCCAAACCTGGTGGCAAGCGAAACAGCAAGAGGCCCTGAGACGGGCGACCCGGAGGTGGAGGAGGATGCTCTTCAGGAGATGGTGAACGCACCACTCCCTACCCCGGAGGAGGGCCGGGCGGAGAATCTTTTGTTTCTTTTTTGCCCGCCACTGGCCTGTGGTACCCAAAATCTCGACAAAGAGCAGTTTCCTCTATCTCTGGGTCCTCAGAGGGGTCGGGGAGTTGTGGACGAGCCAGTCTTGATTCACACCCCCCTCTCTTGCCAGTGAGCAGCTGTGGGCGGTTCGGAAGTGGGTAGGCATGACTTGTCATCAGGTTCCTTAGGGGGACAAGAAGGCTAAATCCTCCACGGCCCCCCTATATACCCTCTTGGGACCTGTCTCTAGTGCTCAAAGCACTACAGCGGGGCCCATTTGAGATCTGGGAACCCACATCTCGGAGGACCTGACCTGGACCACCAACACATCCAGCCTAGTCAAGAAGGCTCACCAACGCCTCTTCTTCCTTAGGACACTGAAGAAGAACCACCTGTCTCCAATCATCCAGCGGAACTTCTACCGGTGTGCAATTGAAAGCATCCTGACCAACTGCATCACAGTCTGGTATGGGAACTGCTCAGCTGCTGACCGCAAGGCACTACAGAGGGTGGTGAAAACCGCCCAACGCATCACAGGGACACCACTCCCTGCCATTGAGGACGTCCAGAGAAAACGCTGTTTACGTCGAGCTCGCGGCATTCTTAAGGACTCCTCTCACCCTGACCATAGACTGTTTAACTTACTGCCCTCTGGGAGGCGCTTCAGGAGCCTCCGAACAAGGACAAGCAGACTCAGGAACAGCTTTTTCCCTACAGCTGTTTCCCTACTAAACTCTGCCCAATGATACCCCCCTCACACACCACTACAAACTCTTCACCCCTCCCCATCATTAAATCGATTAAAAAAACAAAACAAAAAAACAACCAATCTACAATGAGTACTATGTACTGTAAATGTTTATTTCTATGCACTTTCAATGTTCATTGCACTAGTGTTTATATATCTTAATTTATAGCTTATTCATATCCATTTGTAATTATTTTCATAGTTTTTGCTCTAGTGTACATACATTTACTGCACAACCCATCTGTATAGTATGTTCATATCACCCATCTGTATATCATACTGATAGTATTTAAACACTTGTAAATTATGTCCATAGTACTACTGCCTTATCTGTATATTTCTGTACATATGTAACATATTGTAGGCACTGTATATCCTGTACCTCTGCTTATTGCACTTCTGGTTAGATGCTAACTGCATTTCGTTGCCCTGTACCTTACATGTGCAATGACAATAAAGTTGAATCTAATCTAATCTAATCTAATCTTTGCAGACAGTTGAGCTGAAGTTTCTTTCAATGAAGACTCTGCTCCTGCTTGCATTGGCCTCCATCAAGGATCTCGGAGGAGGCAGACCCAGCCCTTGCTTTGCTTTGTCCCGTCCGAGCATTGAGATGCTACGTTGACAGGACGCAAAGCTTCAGGGGAATGCCGTCTCCAAGCAGAGGATGGCCCACTGGATAGTGGACGCCATCACCCTGGCTTATCAGGCACAGGGTGTGCCCTGCCCGTTCAGGTTGAGAGCCCACTCTACTAGAAGTGTTGCATCTTCCTGGGCATTGGCCAGTGGCGCCTTGCTGGCAGATATTTGTAGATCTGCGGGCTGGGTGACCCCTAACACGTTCGCTAGGTTCTATAGCCTTCGTGTGGAACCGGTTTCCTCCCGGGTTCTCACCTCAAACGGGTAGAAGCACTGAGAGGCTCCGGTTTCAGGTCGGCTTGCTAAAACTGCTCCAGAGAGTCCATACTGTAGACCCTGTCGAGCTCCTCCATTCCCTCGGCAGTCAGACGTGGCGGAGCGTCTGACGCCAGGCCCCTCACTCGATGAATCCGTGAGAACTGGTAGAGGGCTGGTTTCCATATGCGAGACCTAATTGGATCCCATATGTGTGAAATCCACGGTATAGCCTTAGAGCCCATGTTTCCCCGGCAGATGTTCTGCTATTGTCAAGAGGCTACAATCTCCACTAATCTTCCATATGCACCTAAACGGTTGTTCATATGCGTAAGTGCTTCTGAACCTCCTTCGGGAAGGTTGGGCTTCTGCAGCGTCCGGTACCAAGTGGAATGGGTACGTTTTCCAAATGGTATCCAGTCTTACTGAGTGGGTAGTGCCATAGCAACAGCAACTGGCCTTCTGTGCTAAGCCCTGACCTGCGCCAAAAAATAGGGGTGCAGGAGGCTTCCACAGGACACTGGAAGGGGCAGTATCCGTGGCCCTTTGGTAGGGATCCCAATTCGTCGGTCACCGACGTGACTCGGAGTGACCGACTGATAGGGAACGTCTCAGTTACGTATGTAACCCTCGTTCCCTGAAGGAGGGAACGGAGACGTCACTTCCCGTCGCCACGGCTGCTGTACCACCGCTGAGCGGCCGGGTCTCTGGCTCGGCTCCTCAGCGAAAACCTGAATATGCGCTGCACCTGCTGCCTACTTATACTCACGCTGTGATCAGCGGCAGCTGGATGCAATAATCGCATGCCAATGTGCATTGGCTTGTTTAGATACACTCGTAGTGGATTGGTCTCTCTAAGCGAGATCCCAATTCGTCGGTCACCGACGTGACGTCTCCATTCCCTCCTTCAGGGAACGAGGGTTACATACATAACCGAGACGTTCATTTTCACCAGCAAATCATCACAAATGCATTCAGTACATCGCCCAACTCTAAATGGAAAACAAATGACACCCATGTCTTCTTTTGGCAAATAATAATAACATAAGCTCTCATGTAGTACATGTTCACAGCTAAGATGCCTTTAGCCCTTAATTAACATCATTAATATTTATTTTATTGTTGATGTCTCGTTTTTACATCATAAAGACTCAGTTTGTTGACTCAGTTTGTTTGGCTGATTTGACCTGTATATTTGACTCGTGATTCATTAGACGGACGATTCTGAAGTCCTGTAACAAGTGTCAGTCATTGTACTGTGAATGAATCTTTTACATCATGTAGTGACTCTGTTTTGACCTGTGGTACACTGCATATACCAGCACATATATGTGACGTCCTGCGGTAAAACCAGGAGAATAATCACGCTTCGTTATTCACTCGGCTCGTTCTTTACCCTCCTGCTTGTTTTGGGGCACAAGGAAGGAAATTGTACATTATGGTTCAGGACTTCATGTCTGGCATTGTTAACCTCATGTTGTTTGTCACTAATGCAATGTGACAATACGGCGAGCGCAGCAGAATATTAAACATTTCCATTATGAAACAGCTCTTGAGGTACCAATACATTTCTGTGACGCACGTCTACATCATCAACACCAGAAACACCTGCTGCATCGCACCATCATTCATCTAAAATAAAACCAACTCCATGTGTGTCAATGCTCTTAATTGATTTTACAAAGAAACACCCAAATACCCTAAACAACAACACACTTCACTTTTAAAATAAAAATGATCTGAAAATATCCTCACCCTCACGTCATCCGAGATGAAGATGAGTGTGTTTCTTCATCAGATTTGTAGAATTGTGTCTCTGCATCAGTGTCTCAGCAATGGATGCTCTGCAGTGAATGGGTGCCGTCAGAATGAGAGTCCAAACAGCTGATAAAAACATCACAATAATCCACACCACTCCAGTCCATCAGTTAACATCTGGAGAACACAAAAGCTGAAACACTCAAATACGAGTCCATAATCCATAATTCCATCCAGCAAAATGTCCAAGAATGTTTTCTTTAGGTTTTGACAACCTTTGAAGAATGTTTTTGCTTGTTTATATCCGAACATTAAGGAAACATTCCATTGTATCATTTTGCAAACATTATGGGAACGTTACTTTTGAATGTTCTCTGAACGTTCTGAAAAAAGTAGCAACATTTAAATGATTCAGAATAAAAGTTCCATGAGCAATGTATAAATAACATTTTGAGAACATTATTACAGACCAGACAACTTTGAATGAATGTTCTGTTAATGTTACTGGAGGAACGTTTGTTTATAACGTTGAGAGAACATTCTCTGTTAGCTGATCATCCATAATAACGCTTCCTCCAGTGATAAAGTGTTCTGGTCTGAATCAGGAGAGACATCTGCACAGATCAAAACGGCTCTAAACAAATATGTGGCTGGATTTTGATGTGAGAGACAACAGCAGATGCACTTTTTTTTATGGATTATAGACTCATATTTGAGTTAAAAACATCTTAATGCTGGATTAGTTTTAGCTTTTTTCTTCTCCAGATGTTAACTGATGGACTGGAGTGGTGTGGATTATTGTGATGTTTTTATCAGCTGTTTGGACTCTCATTCTGACGGCACCCATTCACTGCAGAGCATCCATTGCTGAGACACTGATGCAGAGACACATTTCTCCAATCTCATCTACAGTACATCTTGGATGACCTGAGGGTGAGAACATTTAATTTTGGGGTGAACTATTTCTTTAAATATCTTTTTGAATATCATTAATCAGCTTGTGATGTTTTTGTATTCCGCCCCAATCATTTAAATCATATATTGTTTTTAACCATACGCATGAGCAATATTACCATTATGTTATATTTCCATTATTACATTTTAATAAATTTTTGATTCAATTCTTAGTGAAACTCCGCTTCCAGTGTCACTTCATTTTCACATTGGTTTTGCAGGAGGACGGTCACATATATGATGTTTATAGATGACTGAATCCTAAATGTTGTGCTTCCTTTGACTCGTACATAAAACATCTCATATAAATCTCAATGAACAGAGCTTCTTTACATATACAAGTTGTACAGTTACCAAACCGGCGTTTTTCTGCCCGTTTTTGATATTTTCAGCAATGCAAGGGAGACACAACGAGAAATAAAGACAGCAAAGTTTGAACATTTCAACGTAAATCAGAAGAAACGAGACAGCTTCTTGTCAAAACATTTTCATAACACATTTTTTTTTTTTTTTACAACACCCTTTTTAAAAAGCGGCCGGTCGAGCGCTCAGGTAGATACCGTCACCGATTTTCACAGTTCGTGTGTAAAAGCTGAGACACATTCTGGATAGAGTAATAAAATATTATTATAATTATGAATATTTCGTATTTTTTCTCTCAGAATGCACACTGTTTGGTGTATAAATGACAGAGGCATGATAGTCAGGGATGGAGAGCGTAACATTTGTCCATATATCGTCCTCCAGCAGCCAAAGAATCGTGCGTTCAGGATTTTTCATACATGACGCTCGCAGTCGTGCATTCCAGCACTTGAGGGGCGATAGAAATGAGTATAAAATAGCCCATCGGAGATGTTAGAAACATGGACGTTTGGTGTCGATGGCCAGGCTAACAGATCGGTTTTTAACCTGAAGGCACTTCTTTTTTTAATGGCAAAAACTCTTTCACTCAACCGGTGCTGGGAACGACGACAATCCAAGTCTTTCACCGTCACGGACGCCAAAAAGCGCAAGGTTCTCCGCTTGGGAGCGTGAGCACAGTGTTGAGAAATCAGGCTGCTACTGGAGTCGGGGAATAAAGCGAAACGAGGTTCTGTTTTACTTGTGTTTTAAAGCACTGATCCGAACCAAACCCAGAACAAATCAAGAGATGTTTCTGTTGATTGTACTCCAAAGCACCAGAAAAGAACATCTCAAGATGAAACAAAAAACTGTGAAGGAAGGGGAATGGTGTGTAAAACTCAATATTCATTCATGTTTTCGCTTGTCTTGCAGGTAAATCCAGATTGTGAAGTATTCGTTGTGCTTTTGAGATCAACGTTCAAACCCACAGTTGAGTCCAGACATTGGAGCATCGTATCTCAGCAGAAAATGTTTATTTATTTATTATTTTAAGCATTAGTTGTTACTTTTCTGTTTGTAGTCGGTTCATTCCATGTGGATCCGGTGTTGTGCCTCCTCTGCGATCCGAAAGCATGAATCTTTGGTGATTAAATATAGAGGGACGCGTCTGGAGTCTTTTCTCACGGGGACCGTCACCTCTGACCGATGAATACGGTAAAAAACAGCGTGATGCTCAATGGCCATATACTGGAAGCGCCGCATGCAGCCGCTCCTCTGATTGCTGTGGGAAACACAGAGAAAGAGGTTAGCACTAACCAGATAACCAGATCAAAACTAACCAGTATGATGCCTGGGCCTCTCATGTGTATGTGGGAGTTGCTGTGCACTTGGGCTGGGCGGTATATCGAGTTTGTATGATATATCGATATATTTACGGTATGTAGCAATACCGTTAATATCGATATACAGTAGTTTGATTACGAGTGCATCTGAAAAAATATCTAGGGAGGACACAAACTGAGTTGTGGTGGAGAAAGTGCATAATACAATTTGTTCTAAACTTTATATGAAGGGCTTTAAAAAACTCGTAAGATATAGTAGCCTATAGTTTGAGTTTAAAGCAGCTCTGACAGAAAGGCGAGATGCTACTCGCGCTGTTTAGTGTGTTAGAGATGTGCTGTTTTTCTAAATGCATAACTTACATTTCACAGGTATATTCTCCATATGTACTGTAAGTGTTAGAAAGCCATGGAAATATTTCCATTTGCATGAGCTTTGCTCCGCTAAACTTCATTAAAAACGAGTGGCAGACAGACAGAGCGCAATAAAATAGGAGGGCAATAACTCTGACTAAAAATCTGCCTTTTGAGTTCTCAACTTGTTGTTTTAAGTACAACAAAAAGTTGAGAGAACTCAAAAATCTGCTGAAGCTGGTTGCCTTAAATTTTTAAGTTTGCTCAACTTTTTTTCTACAGTGTACATGGTTACATTCACTTTGTTTGATTATTTGTTTAACCCAAATACAAAATACAGAGATATATACCGTATACCACAAAATACTGAGATATGAATTTTTGCTCATATCACCCAGCTCTACAGTGTTACTATACAGTTGGCGGTAGCCACTGAATTCCATAGTATGGAAAAACTACTATGTAAGTCAATGGCTACCAGCGTCATCTGTTTGAATACCAACATTCTCCAAAATATCTAATTTTGTGTTCAACAGAAATTGGAAACTCATACAGATTTGGAGTGACATAAGGGTGAGTAAATGATGACAGAGTTTTCATTATTGGGTGAACTGTTCCTTTAAATCTTTCCCCAGCATTGAAGGAATTTTCCAGCTTTCCATGTTTTCACTGTTATACAGTAGGAGGGCGCCACTAATTTGTGTACTGACATGGTTCTCCACCACGCTTGTGTTTATGACACAAACACATCTCACGGTGAGATCGATATGAGACGTCTCTTACGGTCACGCAGCTTTGGATAATAATGGAAAACATGATGCCTTATAATAATGATTCACACATAGCTTCACTTCTCGATCACAGCAGTAGTTTGGCTCTGGAAGGAAAGTTTTTCATTTGCTCTGATGTTTCCAGCAGAAGCGGAGCCGTGTTCTCGCCGCCGCTCTTGTCAATTCCAGCCCATTACCTGGCCTCATTTCCGTCTTTCTCGCTGTATGTTCTTCTGTAATTACTGAGCTCTCCTGGACAAAATTGTGTTACATGCAATTACCACAATTTTGTTCTGGTTACCATGGAGATGCATGCTTGATACATACGATTGGACGGAGGGTCAGGACACTCCCCCTCCTCGAGCGTGACATCATCGATGGCGATGTCCCCCTCGATCCCGGGGCCGCGGACGCCCTCGAATATCACCTGTGTGATGGAAATGGAGCACAAACAAAATAATGCTCGTCTCAAGAGCCTCTTCTGGACTCGACATTAGCTTCTGTAAGATATGAGAGGTTGTGCTATTAGGCTTTTTTTAAATACAGCATGACCTCGAGTGACTTACTGTTTCATACAATGCTTTGTGACTTCATAAAAACATTTAGGACATAAAATTAAACACACATATATATATATATACATAGATATATTACATTTACAAAAAACTATAAATATAACATTAAGACTTTTTTTGTCTTTGAAAGAAGTCTCTTCTGCTCACCAAGGCTGAATTTATTTGATCAAAAATACAGTAAACGTTGTGAAATAGTTTTGTAATTTAAAACAGCTGTTTTCTATGTGAATATGTGTTAAACTATAATTTATTTCTGTGATGCGCAGTGTCTCTTCAGTGTCACATGATCTTCAGAAATCATTCTAATATGCTGATTTATTTATTTCACAAAAAGGGATAGTGTACATTAATCAACATTCATGAATGTAAATGTACCCAAATTAGCCCAAAGGCTAGTTTTCATTGGTAGTCCCTTTGCCAGATGTTATAATTAAAACTAGAACTAGAAAAAACTAAAAAACTAGATTTGCTGCTCAAGAAACATTTCTGATTATTATCAATGTTGAAAACAGTTGTGCTGCACAATATTTTGTGGAAATCTTGATAGATTTTATTTTTCAGGATTCACAGATGAAGAGAAAGTTCAAAAGAACAGCATTTATTTGAAATATAATCAAAATGTGTCGTTGTTTAATTAAAGTTAACGTACTAAAAGAATTAAAACAAAATAAACTGAAAAAAACCTAAATGAATAAAAAAAACTATATAGACTTTTTAAAAAATGACAAAAAAGCCTAACAAAGGTACTAAAACATTAACTAAAATGAAAAGAGAAAATATAAAAATAAAATCTAATCCAAAATACTAACAGAAAATATATTAGTATTAGTGCTGTCAAACGATAAATAACGATAAATCGCATCCAAAATAAAAGTTTTTGTTTACATAATATATGTGTGTGTACTGTGTTTATTTATTATGTGTATATAAATACACACATACAGTATATATTTCGAAAATATCTACATGTATTTACATGTGTGTATATATATATATATATATTCATACAATTTATATTATATATAAATATATTTAATATATAAACGTAACATATTTTTCTTAAATATATACATGCATGTGTGTGTATTTATATATTCATAATAAATATACACAGTACATACACATATACCATGTAAAAAAATGTAAAAGTAAAAAGTTTTATTTTGGATGTGATTAATCGCGATTAGTCATTTGACAGCACTAATTAGTATAGCATTGATACTGAAATATCAGGATTCTTTGATGAATAGAAAGTTCAATAGAACATCATTCATTTGAAATAGAAATCTTTTGTAACATTATAAATGTCTTTACTGTTACTTATCATCAATTTAATGTGTCCTTGATGAATAAAAATATAATTTTCCCTCAAAACTGACCCTAAAGCTCACATAAATGCTCTATAAATACTGAATGAATGTGAATGTGTCCGTGTTACCCGTGCAGTTTGCTCACCTGGAAGGAGGCAGAAGGATGAATGCTAATTTTGGCTTGTCTCCATCGGTCCCCTTGGTTCCCGCTGAGAGACCAGACTGGACCGGCATCTGAAGTCGACTGACCTTTCTGCTTCACAAACGCATTCAGAGTGCCTGCGGGAAAATACAATCAATTCATTTAACAACTGACCTCCTCAGTGCCGTCCGACAGAAGAACTGAAGAGCGCAAGTCAAATTGCAAATCAATCGATTGTACTTGGTTTCTATCTGGTCAAAGCTGTAGGATGGTAAATTAACAATCATGCTTGCTTTGGGTACTTGGGAAGGTGTGTGGAAATCTGAAGGCATGTTTTTTTCATGAATTGGTCAGTTTTGAGGTCTATTTTGCTTCCCTAACATGAATAGTGGAAAGAAAACATTTCAATTTCAATTCCAACAAGTCTTCAAAAGTTTTTCAAAAAGAGATATCGAGAATCACGTCTGGAAAAATATTTAATTCTAATATATTAACAAAATCAGATAAAATTTTTTTAACCAATGTTCAGACTAGTGGGGGAAAAAACCCATCAAAAATACACATTTTATTATATATTTTTAATCTATTTGTGTCTGTAGATTTAAATTCAAATCAACAACTTTAAAAGTTTTTCCTCCACTTCAGCAGCTCTTACATACACCACAACTTAGAGTTTTATTTCTGTCTATAGTCTGAAGATTTCTACTGAGGGGTTTGTTCATATATCATTCACCTGAGTTTTTACACTATTTTAGGCCTGTTGACAGTATTTTAAGATTTATGATAAAAAGAGAAATTCAGAAAATCAGACAAGAATTTTGAATCAATCTTAAGACTAGTGGAAAGAAAACATCCAAAAATAAATAAAAACGCACTGCACTTTATCTATTTGTATCTGAAGATTTCAATCTTTAAAAGTTTTTTCTCCACTTCATCAGCACTTACATACACAAAATTTTACAGTTTTACTCCTATCTATATTCTGAAGTATTTTACAGAGGGGATTGTTCATGTAACATTTAGTTTTTTAAATTGCAATTCAAGGTGAAAATGTATTGTTTTTCTGTCTGTTGACAGTATTTTCTGATTTACGGAGTTATAAAAAGAAAAATCCAGAATCCCCTCCACAAAAACTTTGATCTCTAATAATTAGATAATGACTCATCTGCATATTTAAGCATAACATTTCAGAAAATTTGTAATAGAAAATATTTTTCTTAATGTCCTGTGATTAATCAAGTATGGTTATATCGATTAGTTTACACTTGACATAAATTCCCAGCTAACAGAGAACATTCTTAGAAGGTTATAAACAAACGTTCTTGCAGCAACATTAATGCTACGTTCATTCAGAGTCACCTGATCTTTAATAATATTCTCAGAATGTTAGCACAAAAATGTTATACATTGTTATGGAATGTGTTTTTTTTTTCCTGAAATGTTTTAGTTGGATGTTCGTCTAACGTTTTTTTAAATGTTGCAACTTTCAGAATGTTCAGAGAACATTCAAAAGTAACATTCTCATAACGCTTAACCAAGAAAAAAAAAGACAAGCAAAATGTTCTTGCAAAATTGTTTTGTTTCATTAGCTGGGTTCACCTATAGTGTTTTTCCCTAAACAAGACATCACGGTCAGGTTTAGGTAGTCAATCCGCTCAATCTTCCTGAGTGAAACACTTGTAAAGAGGAATGAAAGCGTTTCTGCTCATGTTAATGTGAGCGATATCCTCTTAAATCTACTCCGGTCTCATTATATTCCAGCAGCTGCTCTGTGGGGATAAAACGTCTGGTTTAGAGATGAATGAGGTGTTGTGGTGGTTCTGGACGGCATGAGGAATGCAGCTGATGGAAGCGCTGTGACAGTGCTGTGAGCTCTGGGATTTAATCCAGTAAACAAACACAGACAGAAAGAACTCCAAAGCCAAACTGAAGTGAGTTTCATTAATCAGCTGTGAGCCGAGCGCAGGTAATGCCACTTCTGTCTGTCAGGCCCACATCTACTGCTTTGGTCTTTTTTCACAGCTGTATATTCAACCATATACACAACAAACATGGCAGTCTTTATCTGTGCAGATTCAAAGTGCTCATTAATCTTTAAAACTCTCTCGAGTGCAAGTGGGGAAAAAATCTGTGAATTTAAATATGGTACAATGTGTTAAAAATACATTATTAACTAAAACTATCAAAATTGTTTCCAGTAACTGAAATAAAATGTAACACAAAAATTAAATAAAAAATACTTTAACTTCAATGAAATTCAGTAATGTTGCTTTAGCAACTAAGTCAAATAAATGTTTAAATTACTAAAAGTAAATGGCTAAATTAATAAAACTTAAATTAAAAATAAAACACCTGGTTTCACAGACAAGGTTTAAGACTAGTCCTAGATTAAAATGTAAGTCTGAGCTGTTTCAACTGAAAGAAAGTTGCACTGACTGATCTTAAAATATATCAGTGTCTTTGTTTTGTCTCAAGATGCACATCAGTAACGTTTTTTCTAAGGCACTTTTAGAAAAATTACTTAAATCTCCTAATTGAACTATGGCCTAATCCTGGTTTAGTCTAAGCCCTGTCTGTGAAACCAGGCCAATGAAAGCTAAATAAAATTATATATATAATTTTATTTAGTATGTTGGGGTCCTGTGGCTAATTTTACACAATGATTACAAAATTGGTATCATTTTAAAAAAGGTTTCTATTTAATGAAACATTAGCCTTATTAAATGAACTATTATTTATAAGTGTTTTTTCCTTCTGGGGCCTGAAATAGAGGAATTTTGGTGAATATTGATAATTAAACAATATTTAGCTGAAAGTGTTCTTGACTGGTTTAGGTCTGTCATGGATAAATAAATATGACAATAAAACCGCCAGTAGGTCCCTGTTTTAATAAATGACTTACTGAATCATTCAAATCAAACGACTGGCTCACTCGATTTGTTCAAAAAACTGATTCATTCATAGAATGAAACCGTGTTGTTATGCACTGTTGTATAAAACTAATAGCACATTTGTGCTTGTGGCCTCGTGCACATGTGCTGATATACAGAAAAGTACATTGCTTGTGCAATGAATATAAAAACTCATACATGGGTATTTTTTGTTTCATTGCTGGAATTATAAAGGCATTCTAACTGTATTCTAATGGGCTTCATCATGCAGTGAATGCTTTTTGGACCCTCGTGTTTTTTTTTCCCTTCCAAAGTTGGATGTCAGCTCTCCTATCATCTCTAATCAATGAAAAATCATACCTTCAGTTGTCTTCTTTTTTAAAGAACTTCAAAAGTTGCACTTGAACCATTTTGCGCGAAAAATAACGAAATTTCGTCCGCTTGGGTGCAGCTTGTTACAGTACCAAATTCTGATTGACCAATTGCCATTATTTAGTTCGTAAATGATCATAAGTAGAGAATTTTAACATTTCATGTGCATGATAAGTTTTACTTAATACACAAAATTGATAATCCAAACGGGATGGTAAGGGGGGATGGTGGTTTTACAGAGGGGATGCTTTTTGTCATTTTTTTCGACCAGGGGGATGCTATCCCCCCGCATACCCCCTCAATTATATATAATATATATATATAAATAATATATATTATAATATATATAAACTAATAAAAATGACAAAAGCACTTAACAAAATTACTAAAACTCACATTAAAATCTATATGGAAAAAAAGTTAAAAAACAAAACAATAATAATGATAATTTGTAATGTTGCATTGGCTAAAACTAAATTACAAAAATTTAAATAAACTAAATTAAAGCCAAACAGAATTATAAAAAAACAAACAAAAAATGCACATAAAGTTCTTAAAATGTCCACTAAAATCAAAAAGAAAACGGAATAAAAAACAGTTTCAGCAATTAAAAAAACAAAAAAAACAAAACATTAGTAATGTTTGCTTTGGCAACTAATTGAAATATAAATTGCTATAAATTACTATAATTAAATTACTACAATAAACTATAGAAACTACAAACTACTGAAAACTACGAAGATTGTTTTCAGTAACGAACACTGAAATAAATAAAAAATAAAATAAAATAAAATAAAAGACAAAAAACTTGAATGCAAATTAGTAAAGTAACAAGCTAAAATTTCTAAAACCAACTAAAATAAGAATAAAGCTAAATAGAATGATAAAAATTAATATAAACTAATTATAATATAGTTATTGTAATGATACAAATTTTTACAAAATAATGAAAGAATAAAATAAATAATAATAAATAAAACATTAATAAATACTATAATAGTATACACTGTAAATTTTGCTGCTGAGAATATTATTGACAGCTGAAAGCATCATCAGAATAAGCTAAATAAGGTTGTCACATGCTCTAATTCTCACTCCAGCAGTAGTGTGCAGTTTTCATCTCTATCATCTAGTCATATAATGAAGCTGGATGTTTTAGCACGTCTGTGGCTCTTACCGATGTGTTTGCCGTACATGTGGTAGTAGAAGCTGAAGCAGTACGCTGGCGGGCTGGTGATGCTGTGGGGGTTTTTGGGGGTCACATTAAACGTGGGGCTCAGGAGACGAGCTGTGTCGCCATCTTTACGAGGTCTGGACGTCTCGATGTACATGTAGAAACCTGAGAACCACACAAACACAACAATGAGACACACATACTGCATTTACACACAGTAATACAGTAATAGAACAGACAGTAGAAACACAGTAATAAAAACTGCTTCATTTATATATATATATATATGTATATATATATACTGTACATAGTAAATTGGAAATGTATTACTAGTAAAAGTCAGCCGGATATGTTTGATAGCATTGATGATTGTTCTTCAGATCGTCGTCTCGTTGAAAGGTTGGCCGTGAAAACCCCTCCAGCCACAATCAAACAGAGTTTCCTGTCCTGAACGTGGTGAGCGGTAATTAAAGTCTGTAGGACTCTTGAGGAGAATGAAACACCGGACAGTCTGGAATCATCAGGGTGATTAAATTGAATGTATTATTTACAGGAGCGGCGCTCGTTCCCTCCGGAGCGTCCCGTCATCATAAACCAGCGCCTTTGGGAACACACAACCTCTGAAAAGCTGAATTTCATCCGAGTCAAATCACGCTGAGCACTAATTGGAACTCGGCGGATATTAATGCAATTCTAGATAACTTCAGAAATCAGCATGAGGATTAAAAGCCAGGCGCTTTCCATCCGGAGAGACTCGCAACGCTTCTCAGGCTGTAATTCATGTATTTTGTGTATAAACTATATGTATCATTTATTATATCTTAAATATGTTTAAAATATAAAAACTATTTTAAGAAGAAATTGCATCTTGCTGTGTAGCATCTGTAATTCTGTGTCAAAGTCTCCTGAGGACAGTAGATTGTCAGAGCATCACCCCAGCTTTCTGGAAGTTGTTGCTGATTTTACAGACACGTCTTTTAGGGTTCATTTTCACAGCTTTTATGATTTGTCTGTCATCAACTACTGTTGTTTTCTCAGCTGATCAGGTCGTTGTTGGTTGCTGGTGTCGCTGGTGGTTTCCAAACTCTTGATTTCTCCATACCCTTTGTTTTTGCTAGAGCTCTAACTGACTTCCTCTTTTCTTTTAGCATCCAAATCACTTGCATTTCTCTCAAAGTCAGCTCCCTCGTCTTCATCCTGGTTTGTGTGTGTCATCATCGAATGCAAGATTCAGAATACAGAAGTAATGGATATAACTGATACGACACATTCCCTGCTTTTAATATCTGAAGAATTAATGCAACAGGACACAGCTGATCACTTAGAAAGACCTGTGAGGCAACTGCTCCAATACTTATGATCACATCAGATAGAGGGATGAACTCTAAAAGTGCTGATCTTCTTAGCTGGTAAAACATCTGTGTTGAATCACGCAATAATAAAATGTGACATTCTGTAGTTTTGTCTCATATTCATCTTTTAATCATATTTGTAAATGTCTCGACTCCACAGCCAACAGAGCAATTTTGTCTTTACTGTTACAATACTTATGGAGGGGACTGTGTGTGTGTATATATATATATATGAATATTTGTTTAAAAAAACATTTATAGAAATATTTAATATGTAAAAATATATTTAATATTCAATATTTCTAGTTTATTCTGTAAACTACAAAATGGGAATTTAGCCAGAAACTCTGTAGTTGACGTATCAATGTGTCCTATGATGTAAAAAATGTAAAAAAAAAAACTCTAACATTGAATATAAACCTCTCTCATGCTATTTGTAACTCTAAGAATGAATTTACATTTTTACATGTTATTTGTATGTTAAGATTTTTTTTCTCTACATTTTTGCTGTCACACCATAGGACACAGCCCAGTTTTTACTTATCAAATGCTAAAATTACTATATGACATAGTTTATCATATATTAAATATAAATAAATATAGCTAAAATGATTTATATAAATAATTAATATGTTAAAAATATAACAGGTTGAAAATTGAGACAGAACTCATGAGGATTATGCTTGAGCTGCTGGAGTGAGAGAGACTCTGCTATATGCTAATGGAACATTGTGTAGTGCCTGCTTTATTTAGAACTGCTGTGAAGTCAAGATGAGATATGGTTTGGGGCCTAAAGAATAAGATGTATGGGTGACAAGGGGTTCCTGCAGGCCTAAGCCGAGCTCGGAGGGAACATCTGGGAGACCCAAAGGCGCCTGTCTATATGAGGGTCCGAGCTTTAGAAGTATGATATAATAGATTGTGTCTTTGACTTTCTTAGCATGTGTGGAAAAGTACCGCTGTTAAGAGACGTAACCTTGAAGGCTAGGGAAGAGATATAAAGGTGGAGGAAACCCTCCCTTCTTTGTCGCACTCTGCAGCAACTTGTGTTTCTATATGACTGTCTGACCTTCTTTGCAAAGAATAAAAAATTTTGTGGGTTTTTCTCTTAAGCAGTGCGAGTCATTTTCATTTTCTGCCACAACAGACGACACACTGATTCTGTCCTCAAGGCCTGAGACGCTCGTACCCTGTTTGGAGCCGCTGCGGTCCCCACTGGGCCCCGTGTTGGGCGTGTATTTGGTGTCGCGTGTGGCTGCGCTGTGTCTCATCCAGTCGAAGTCGTCGTTCTTGTCCTGAGTGAACATGCAGATGGGATCCTCCTCAAAACTGCAGTGAAACTCTCCTGAGAACAACCAGAAACAGGGTTAGAGAGATCACCACCATCATCATCATCATCATCATCTCACACGCTCATGTCCCACACACACGTCTTTACCGTGCATTAACAAGATTCGTAGATGCTCTGATGATCAAATGCTTGGTCTTGTATTTAAAGGGGAAGCGCAACGCAAAGAAGCATGTTGATCTTGTGCAGACTGACCACAAGTAGAGTATAAATTAATCTCATGAAATATGTGACCCTGGACCTCAAAACCAGTCATAAGGGCCAATTCTTTGAAATTGAGATTTATACATGATTTATAAATACTCGTTCCATTGATGTATGGTTTGTTAGGATAGAACAATATTTGGCTGAGATACAACTATTTGAAAATCTGGAATCTGAGGGAGCAAGAAAGGGTGGTGAGCGCACTGGCGCCGTTGTGCTGTGGCTACTGTCGTATCATCACTGGTGGTGGTTGAGGAGAGACCCCCACATGACTGTAAAGTGCTTTGGGTGTACAGCAATACACAATAAATTATAGAAATGCTATAGAAATGCCTCATTCATTCATTCAAGAATAAATTTAACAGGAAAGAAATTTTCAACACTTAAAAAAAAGATGACTGAAAAGAGGAAAAACCAAAGTGAAGTATGTTCTTACTTCACTCAGTCATTTATTTATTTTATAACAGTAAATAAATATCAGTTCTGCATATCGGTTATCAGGCATATAAACATTCAAATAATTGGTATCGGTTATAAAAAATCAATATCGGTAGATCACTAATTATAAAATATATACTAATTATTTATTTGATTATAATTTATTGATTTATTTATCTACACATACACACACACACACACACACACACACGCACACACACACACGTTGGTTTTTGTGGTTTATGGGGACTCTCCATAGGCGTAATGGTTTTTATACTGAACAAACTGTGTGTGCTATTGCCCTACACCAACCCTACACCTAAACTTAGCCCTCACAGGAGACTTTGTGCATTTTTAGATTTTCAAAAAAAACACCATTTAGTTTGTTTTTTAAGCCTTTTGAATTACGGGGACATAGGCAGTGTCCTCATAAACCACCTTCATATTGTAATACCCCTGTCATACCCATGTCATTATACAAATTTGTGTCCTCATAAACCACATAAACATGCACACACACACACACACACACACACACACACACACATACACACATATACATACACACACACTCTTACTTATCCCTAACCGTAACCCTAATTACAAATGTAGGAATTTAGCCAGAATCTCTCCGTGACTCTTTCTATAATCAGTGTAAACAGTGCTGCAGCAGCATTATCAGTACAAACAACTTACATTTGTGTCTGTTTCTCAAACACATCATCATATGACTTCACGACACACAGGACTGTTCCGAAGCATTTTAGGCTTGAAAGCATTTGTTGTGTTTGGAAATGAGCATCAGGACTGTCATTAACACAGACAAGCAGGACTTTGAGGTTCAGCCGCTGCTGTTTGTGGATAAATATTCATTAGCATTAACACAGGCGTCACTCTCACGGCGCGCACAATCGCAGCGGCTTCTCTCTCTCCCGACAGAACGGTGTTTTCGTGTTTTTTGTCTTGTAAGTCGCAATGTTTTTGTACATCTTCGTCTCGTCTACCTGTCTGTAAGCGCGCATACAGTCGTGAGTTTCTGCTCGATGTCGGCAGAATCACATTTTTTGAGTTAAACTCAGCACACGCCGAAGAGCTGCGGGACCTCGGTCTGTTCTGAAAGCCTACTCCATCACCGACCCCCACTACTGCATCTCGCCCACAGCGGAGGCGCTACAAGCGGCGTGAGAGGAAGCAGAAGAGGGGTAAGCGCGGAGGTATCCGAGCTAGGCTAGCGGCCAACCCACACAAGCCAGCTATCCCCACCATCGTACTGGCGAACGTACGCTCTTTGGACAATAAACTGGACTACATCCGACTACTCCGCTCCACTCAGAGGACTGTAAGAGACTGTTGTGTTTTTGTGTTTACGGAAACATGGCTTAACAACAGTGTACCGGACTGCGCCATACAGCTCGACCAGCTAACATGCTATCGAGCTGACAGAGTTCTCGTCGAGGGAGGTAAGATCCGCAGTGGCAGGCTTTGTGTTTACATCAATAATGCATGGTGCTGCGACACTGTTGTGGTCTGCAAACACTGCTCACCCCTGGTGGAGTTTATGATTATTAAGTGCCGGCCGTTCTATCTACTGAGGGAATATTCAGCCATACTGCTAGTTGCTGTATACATCCCTCCCAGCTCCAACAACAACATCAGGAGTGAGGCGCTAAATGAACTGTACCAGCACACCAGTGAGCAGCAGACAGCCCACCCAGATGCTTTTCTCATCTTGGCCGGGGATTTCAACCACGCAGACTTAAAGAGTGTGTTCCCAAAAATACATCAACACATAGACTTTCCAACAAGGGGAAAAAATACCCTGGACTTTGTTTACACCACCCAGAGAGGAGCTTACAAGGCCCTCCCCCTCCCCCACCTCGGAGCCTCAGACCACATCACTGTCATGCTAATGCCTGCATACAGACCGCTCGTCAAAGTCATCAAACCAATACACAAACAGATTCAAGTGTGGCCGGAAGGGTCGTCAGAGGCACTTCAGGACTGTTTTGACACCACTGACTGGAATATGTTTAAACAGGCTGCCACATACAACAACACTACAGACCTCCAAGAGTACTCGGAGACTGTCACTGCCTACATCTCCAAGTGCATTGATGATGTAACAGTCACAAAGTCCATCACTGTCCGGGCCAACCAGAAGCCGTGGATGACAGGGGAAGTCTACAGACTGCTGAAGGCTCGGAACGCTGGCTTTAGAGCTGGAGATGAGGAGGGCCTGAAGACAGCTAGGGCCAACCTATCCCGCGGCATCAGAGAGGCCAAGAGACAGTACTCCAGGAGGATAGCCCATCGTTTCAGCGACAGCAGAGACTCTCGGAGCTTGTGGCAGGGGATACAGACCATTATGGACTACAAGCCCCCACCACAGACCTGTGACAGCACCATCCCCCTGCTGAACGAGCTGAATGCCTTCTTTGCTCGCTTTGAGGCACAAAACAGCACCACTGCACAGAAGACCAGGTGATGACGCTGTCCCCGGACAGCGTGAGGAGGTCCCTCAGCAGAATCAATGCACGCAAAGCTCCGGGTCCTGACAACATTCCTGGGCGTGTACTGAGAGACTGTGCAGTGGAACTCACTGATGTCTTCACAGACATCTTCAACATCTCACTAAATCAGGCCGTTGTCCCCACATGCTTCAAAGCTACCACCATCATTCCAGTCCCGAAGAAGTCATCTCCATCCTGTTTCAATGACTACCGTCCAATAGCACTCACTCCTATTCTCATGAAGTGCTTTGAACGACTAGTCATGCACCACATCAAGTCTGTCCTCCCCCCCTCACTTGACCCCTTCCAGTTTGCATATAGGTCCAACCGCTCGACCGATGATGCCATCGCCACTGCCCTCCACCCAGCCCTCACACATCTGGACAAAAAAGACTCATATGTCAGGATGCTGTTTATAGACTTCAGTTCAGCATTCAACACAATCATCCCTCAACAGCTCACACACAAACTGGTCCAGCTGGGGCTCAACACCTCTCTGTGCAACTGGCTGTTGGACTTCCTGACCGGGAGACCTCAAGCAGTACGGGTTGGCAGTAACACATCCAGCACCATCACACTGAACACTGGGGCCCCCCAAGGATGTGTGCTGAGCCCCCTCCTCTTCACTCTGCTGACCCACGACTGCACACCGTCACACAACTCTAACCTGATCATTAAGTTTGCGGATGACAAAACTGTGGTGGGTCTCATCAGCAACAGAGATGAGACAAACTACAGGAGCGAGGTGAGCCGCCTGGCCGGGTGGTGCAGTGACAACAATCTCTCTCTGAATGTGGAGAAGACTTCAGGAGAGTACACACTCAGCATGCCCCTCTGACCATCAACGGTGCGACTGTGGAGAGAGTGAGCAGCACCAAGTTCCTGGGTGTGCACATCACAGAGGACCTCTCCTGGACTAACAACACTGTAGCACTGGCCAAGAAAGCACAGCAGCGTCTCTACTTCCTCCGCAAACTCAGAAGAGCCAGAGCCCCGACCCCCATCATGTGCACCTTCTACAGAGGCACCATCGAGAGCATCCTAACCAGCTGCATCACTGTGTGGTATGGCGCTTGCAACGCATCCTGCCGCAAGTCACTTCAGCGAATAGTGAGAGCAGCTGAGAAGATCATTGGTGTCTCTCTCCCCTCCCTCCAGGACATCTACAGCACCCGTCTCACCCGCAAAGCCCTCCGCATTGCAGGTGATCCCACCCACCCGACACACAGCTTCTTCAGTCTGCTGCCATCAGGGAGGAGACTGCGGAGTCTCCAGGCGAGGACCAGCAGACTGAAGGACAGCTTCATACATCAGGCTGTCAGGAAGCTGAACTCCCTCCCGTCCTTGCCCCCCCTCCCCTCTTTTTACCCCATACAACACTGAACTCTGACACTATGAGACCCCCCCCCTCCCCCCTCCGGCTCCCCACACCCCCAGGACCAGCCACCCCCACCTACTTACAAACTGTGACCAGCACCTCTCACTTGTGCAGCATTGGACTGATCACTACCTCATCCAGCATTGACTGCAAACTACCTCCTCGGATAGTCTCATAAAAAGACTGTTCTCCTGTCAATTTAACAGACTGACAAGCTCTTTTTGCACTACACCATATCTGCACAGTTTTTGTTTTATTTAACTGGTTTGCACTCCATCTATTCTGCCATGTGCCTTATGTCACTTTATCTATCTTTTTTATTTTTCTACAATGTCCTCAGACTGACAAGCTCTTTTTGCACTACACATATATCTGCACAGTTTTGTTTTTATTTAACTGGTTTGCACTATCTGCCATGCGCCTTATGCCACTTTATCTATTTCTTTATTTTATTTTATTTTTTTTCTACAATGTCCTTACTTGTATAGCTATAGAGTTGTATGTACATATGTTTAAACTGTATTATCTGTATTTGAACGTGTTTAATGTTAACTGTTTACACCAAGGGTCTGAGAGTAATGCAATTTTAATTCTCTGTATGTATG
>NC_136752.1:29282870-29325370 GCF_936440315.1 Barbus barbus | reverse complement strand
ACGCATCATTTACTGCAAACACAGCGCAGGCTTCACATGGACTCTCTCAGAAGAGCGGCTCTGGGCTCAAAGACTCAGAGATCTGCTGAGAAACACAAACAGAGATGGAGAGAACACAAAGACGCCGCTAATGAATTCATTATCTGCTCATAATTATGGCAGCAGATATTATAGATTTATGACTCCTGCTTATGGATGAACTGAAGGAGCCAAAGGAGGATATCTATATCTATCTATGCATATAGGTTATTATTAGATAGGTGCTCATAATGTAACGGCTCATCCATGTATATATATACATCAGCGGTCAAAAGTTTTAGAATGGTAAGATTTATTTTTTTAAAATGTTTTTTAAGAATTCTCTTCTGATCCAATATACAACAAAATCAGTAAAATTGTGAAATATTATTATAATTTAAAATAGCTGTTTACTATGTGAATATCTGTTAAAGTGTAATTTATTTCTGTGATCTGCAGCTGTATTTTCAGCATCATTACTGCAGTCTTCAGTGTCACATGATCTTCAGAAATCATAATAATATACTGATTTACTGATCAACAAACATTTCTGATTTTTATCAATGTTGAACACAGTTGTGCTGCACAATATTTTTGTAGAAACCGTGATACATTTTATTTTTCAGAATTCACAGATAAATAGAAAGTTCAAAAGAACAGCATTTATTTGAAATAGAAATCTTTTGTAACATTACTATTCAAAAGTTTGGGGTCAGTAAGAATTTTCTCTCTTTTTTTATATAGTATATAAATTATTTATATACTATTATAGTATTTATTAATATTAAGAATAAGCTTTTATTTCTATATTTTCAGTTTTCATTTTAATTTAAAAGTTTTAGTAATTTTAATATGTGCTTTTGTCATTTTTATTAGTTTTGTTTTTTTATATTTAGGTTTAATTTATTTTTATTTCAGCTTTCATTTTAGTAATTTTAGTACTTCAACTTAAGTTTTAAATAAGTTTTTCAATCTTATATTTATATTTTATTTCATCTGTATTTCAATTAACGGACATGATTTGATAGTTTTATAATATCACTATTGTTTTGTTTTATTAATATAAGAATTTGTTTATTTTCATATTATATTGGAAATGTGTAAGATTTTTCATAATTGTTTTAAAATATGATTCATTTTTGTTTTCATTTGAATTTATTTTAAGTTTTAGTCGTTTCATTTTGCTTTGGCCATCTTTATAAGTTTTTTATTTATTTATCTAAATAAAAATGTATCTTTCATTTATTAATATTACAGTTTTAGTTTAGTTTTTCATCTAATATTAATATTTTCTTGCAGCTGTACCCCAATTAATAAAAAAATTATTTTAATAATTTTATATATCATTGTGATACTCTTAATAGTTTTTTATTAATATCTTGGATTACTTCTTGTTTTTATCAGTTTAATTTTGTTTTATGTTTTGCCATTTTTATTATTGAGTACATTTTTCCTATTATTATTATTTATTATTTTAGATGTCTATATAGTTTTTATAATTTCTCTTAGTTTTAGTTTTTTTAGTACATCAAGTTAAATGAAATGAAAATAAGATCTATCTTGCCTTGGCAAATAGATGATTTAAAAAAAAAAGAAAATAGTTTTCTCTTAAGGAACAAAAATGTTTTTCTTATAATTTCAGTTGAAGTTAACAATAATAACCCAGGTTTGAAGTGAGATGAGGCTGAAAAAGCACGGACAAAGAACAACAGTAAAATTACAATGACCTGCTAATATATGCTTTTATTTAGCTTGAACCCGAGCTTCTTTGACTCATGCCTGTATAATTTAATATCCATTATCCACACTGACCATTCATGTGCTATCATTTATCATTTGGGGAAGTCGTGGCCTAATGGTTAGAGAGTCGGACTCGTAATCGAAAGGTTGTGGGTTCGAGTCCCCGGCCGGCAGGGATTGTAGGTGGGGGGAGTGAATGTCCAGCGCTCTCTCCACCCTCAATACCACGACTGAGGTGCCCTTGAGCAAGACACCGAACCCCCAACTGCTCCCCGGGCGCTGCAGCATGGCTGCCCACTGCTCCGGGTGTGTGTTCACGGTGTGTGTGTGTGTGTGTGTGTGGATTTGTTCACTACTCACTGCTGTGTGTGTGCACTTGGATGGGTTAAACGCAGAGCACCAATTTCGAGTATGGGTCACCATACTTGACAATACGTCACGACTTTACTTTACTTTTACTTTACTTTATTTGATTTCAGTTTTAATTTTGTTAACAAATTAGATTTGATGTGTTTTCATATTTGTGAAATATTGAATATTGAAAGAATTGTCTTTAAAGTTGTCCAAATGAAGTTCTTAGGAATGCATATTACTAATCAAAAATTAAGTTTTGATATATTTACAGTAGTAAATTGATAAAATATATTCATAAAACATTTTTTGCATAAAAAAAAGCATAATTTTGAGCCATACAATGTATTGTTGGCTAAATATAGCTGTGCTACTGATGACTGCGTTTGTGCTGCAGGGTCACGTATATCACATCCCTGCACAAGCACTACTAACCTTACTCAGGTTGAGTCATTAATATTACTGCTGGTGTTCCTCTCAGGTGGATGTCCTGAAGGTGGACCTGGAGAGCGCGGAGTGGAAGATCCTGGAGAACCTGATCCTGGAGCAGGTGATGGACTCGGTCGGGCTGCTGCTGCTGGAGCTGCACCTGCAGTGGGCGGGGTTTGAGGTGGGCGGGGACGAGCCCTCGGTGGTCCGCTATTGGTTCAGTCTGCTGAGGGAGCTGGAGCGCGCTCACTTCCGCCTCTATCACAGCTACAGCGACCCGAGCAAGCCACGCCTCTTCCTGCACAGAAACCTCAGGAACACCAGCAGCTCCTTCACACTGGGCTGGGTCAACACCCGCTTCACGCCGCAAGGATGACCTTCTCAATCACACGTTCATGCCTCCTCTGTGTAAAGACGCCTAAATGCCACTTCAGAAGCGCTTCTGTGCCTCCTTTGCCGTGGAAAGTCGATGAGAACATGACATATGTGACCCTGGAGCACAAAACCAGTCATAGGGATCAATTTTTTGAAATTGAGATTTATAAATGAGCTTTCCATTGAAAAATACAAATATACCTGTGCTACTGATGACTGTGCTCTGGGGTCACATGTAAAGATGTAATACTACAGTGGAGGCCAAAATGATCAGAACACTAGTATTCTCAGCAGCTAAACATGTATGGAGCGAATTTTGTGCCAAGTTTCCTCATAAAAAGGCAAATGAGTCTCACAGTTGTAACACACAATACATATTTGTCCACACCTCTGCATTTTCTCTCAAATAGAGTTTTGTATTTGAAAATCACTTTGTGTTTGTTTGGAAATCGAGTTTTTCTTTGCAAAGCACATTGTGTTTATTTCCAAAACAAACAAACAAATCTCTGTTTTGCTGTAGTGTGTCAGCAGGAAATATCAGTTATATTTCCAAACATTCATTTGGCCATTAATAGTAATAATCCAGTGAGTTTTGTCTGGAATGACATGAAGAAACAGAACAAACTGAGACAGACTCAATCCAGAAGAACTGTCTCCAAGACGCTTCAAGAAACCTTGAATTGCTATGTTTTCAGTACAAAATAGAATATTTATGGTATATTTTGTTAACATGTTGCTTGATAAAAATGGGTTGAATTCAGATCAATTCAGGCCATTTTATGAATATGTGAAAACCTGAATTCACTCAACATTGTGTGCAAATACAATGTGTATAAAATATATTTGCCACCTACCTTGACTGTTGGAGAATTTCACTGGGATTGCTGAAGTGCATTCTGGGATTGCCTCCTTCGTGATATGTTTTGTGTAATAACAAACACACTATAACGACAAACCCACTGTTGTGCACTTATGATATTTGCTTCTGTAGAAACAGCAGGGTTGCTTTCCCATAAAATAAATAAATGAATAATTGTGTTTAATTATTCCCCAAATTCCCTGTGAAGTAGTAAATTACCCATAATGCTGAAGCAAAATCCAGCTTCCACCCAAAGTAGCTCTTACCATGGAATCAGGAATCACACTAGAAGAGCTCAACAATCATACACCTAGATATAATAACTAAAAATTCTACATTTGGGATCATATTTTTATTCATTCAAATTATAAAACTTAAATCAATATATAAATATGACTATTGCAATAACATTATTGAATATTGCAGAATAATATTTGAATTATAAAACAAATAAATATGACTATTGCAATAATTCTATTGTACTGTAAATAATTTTTTTCTAAATAAAATAATAATAATATTTATTATAAGAATTATTCCAAATAATTGTACCTAAATTATACATTTAAACGAATTAATCATTATTAGTCAGAATAAAATTTTAATTATTAAAATTAATTAAAATAATCACAATTGCCATTATACTACTGTAAAGTAAAAATATTATTCAGAAAAATTTCTCAATTATAAAATTAATGAATAAAGAAAAAATTGTAATAATAATAATCATTATTATTTAGAATAATAGCATTTAAATTATTACAATTAAAAGAAATATTACAATTGTCATAATACTATTAATATTAGTAATGCGTGTATATATATATATATATATATGGAAAAAAATCAAATGCATATATTGAGAATTAAAATGCACTATTTTACACTATAATAAATTTCTTAGTCAATTTGAGGAGTTTATTGCCTCAAAGAATCTGTTTTATGCTGTAATTGATTGCCTTTACTGAAGAAACGTCTATGTTGAAAATAAATGGGAAATTTTCACAGACCGCAGAAATAAACAAGAGACATTTATTATCCTCAAAAAGACAGAAATACAAGACACTGGAGATACAGATTCATTATAAAACAAAGCATGATCTGAAGTCTCTGGTGTGTGTGTGTGTGTTTATGACTGGATACCAGTATAATAATCCTCTCACATCAGTGTTAAAAGCTCAGGTTCAGGTCGAAGGACAGATGCGGTCAGTCCCAGAGCTTGATCAGTCCGTCCCAGCCGCAGGTGATCACCTTCGACGTCTCGTGAGGATGCCAGAGCGCGCTGATGCACACCTTATCATGCGCCTTGATCCGATGATAGAGCTTCGTCGTCTTCCAGTCCCAGATATTCAGCTTCCCGTCAGCATCGCCGGAAACCACGTAACTGCAGCGCACACCGAGAGAACCAGTTACAGACAATACAGCAACTATTAACCAGGAGAACATGCACTGCGGCAGAAATCCATCCATCCATCCGTCTGTATGTATATAAATAAAATTACACACATGCATGCATACATTTAAGAAAAATATGTTGTTTATATATTAAATATAATATAAATGTATGCATGTAAATACATGTAAACATTTAAAAAATATATACTGTATGTGTGTTTATATATATACACATAATAAAAATACACAGGCTTTTGATGATTCCAAATATACATCCATATTTATGCATTGCTCTGAAATGTTTCAAAAAGGTTATTATGGCTTTATTTTTAATCAGAGGGATCATTATTTCAGTCAAAACATCATTCTAGCCAAATAAAATCAAACTGAATTAAAGTAGTAAAATACATTAAAAATATAGTTGAAATCATCAAGGCATATTTTCCACAATGGTTTTCACTAAATGTAATGAAACTTTATCATTTATATGCAGCACCAATATAAAAATACATATTTATGAACATAATGTACATATTTATTGTCAGGGCTTCACGATTAATCAAAATAAACACCAAAATGTTAATATCTCAAAGGCTGAGATTTAATTAAATAATGTTGCTTTCCCAAAATATTTTTTTCCACGATTTAATGTTTGAAAATAAAGACAGCCATTAATATTAGTACAGAAATTTTACAGTTGTACAATAAAATAAAAGGGTAATTATACTATTTTCCCCATTTTCTTTGTATTTTTTATACCCAATATTTATTTTGTTTTAAACAAATATTTATCATTTATTTAACAATAATAATCATAATAATAAAATCATAACGTTATTTTATTTTCATATTTATCAGACCAAATCATAGCATGATTATCAAACCATTAAAATATTAATATAAATTAATTATTGCAATTATTAAATATTAAAATGTTTTTATAATTATTAAATATATGCTGCTCCACCAAAACAAGTGTGTTTGAAAATGAAGACAGATATAAACATTAGTATTGCAATTTTAATATTTTACAATATTACAATTTATTTGTTTTAGTGAAATATAATTGCAATTTTTAATTTGTTATAAATGAAATTAATATTTTTTGTATAAATAATAATAACATTAAGGTGTTCTTTTCATATTGATAAATAAAGCACTTTTTTTCTAAAATTGTACGGCGCTACAAACAAGAACAGCAAACTTGGAGCATTTATTAAAAATAAATAAAATAATTAGCATTTTAAACTAACTAGTGCTCTTATACTCATGAATTTGGCACCTTGCTGTGGTCTTTAAGCGTTAACGGTCAAATAAAAGCACTTTAAAATCATCATCATAGTCACAATGTTGCTTAATTTGAATAATAATATTTCCAGTCCTGCTTCTGGAGCGTTTCAGCAGTTTTAAGCTCTAATCACAGCAGATGAACCGAAGCGAGGTTCACCTCATGTCCGGAGAGAAGTCCACCTGACAGGCGTATCCCGCCACCATGTGACCCTTGAAGATCTTCTTCTTGTTGAGCCGGAATCTGTTCTGCGCTCCGAAGATCAGGATCTGATTGTCCATGGACTGACAGGCCAGCCACTTACCTGAGAAAATAATACAATAAATCAAGATATTACTGCACAGCTCATGATGCAATCAGTTATCGGTTTACTTTCAACCATAAAACAGGGAATAAATCACTCTTTTAATGAACAAATTATATCATTCAGGTTTTAAAATCTAATTAAACAAAACCACAACTATAGCAAATTAATACATAGTCAAATATTTCAAATTGCATTTAAAGACCCAAATGCTTTTATTAATTTTTTCTTCTTCATCGATTTAAGAAATGCCATTAAAGTAGTGCGCCGACAGTAAAATACAGCAGTCGACATGTGAAGTGGATTAAGATAACTGTCCTAATACAAAAACACATTTTGGTTTCAGGTTTTAGGACAACTTTGATGAAAGGTTGAGATCCTCTTCAAATGTTGACTAGTTTACCATCAATTAAATAATTATTAAAACATAAAACAGGAAATAAATCACTTTTTAAAATGGACAAATTAATAGACATTTAAAACTGTTTTTGAATCATTTTTGCACACGAAACAAAAAAAAGCATCTTTAAAATGAAAAATAAATAGAAAACTGTTTATTCAATGTAATAAATATAGTAAATAAAACCATAGCTGTATATAAATCGGTAACTATAGCAAACTAATAAATATTAAAATAAATGAACATTTTAAATTGTATTTAAAAACCCAAAAGCTCTGATTTATCCATTTTTTGATCGATTTAAAAAAAATTGCATTTTTGACTTAATTTTACTTTCGATTTAAAATAAAAAGGAAATAAATTTACTTTTCAAAATGGACAAATTAATAGATATTTACAGCGGTTTCATTCATGTCTTAAAACCTAATTAAGCAGTCATAACTATAGTAAATTAATAAATATTAAAACAAATAAATAAACATTTTAAATGACACAAACCCAAATGCTCTTCTTCATGCTAATGTTCAGCTTATATTATGACTCTTGGGAATAAAAATAACTTTCGACTCAATTTTAAGTTGCTATTGAACAATAAAGGACCATCAATTAAATATTTAGAGTTATTAAACAGTCTTGAAATATGGTTTTGTTGAAGGTGCTATTTTTATGGCTGCTCTTTAAACAAACAGTGCTAAAAATAAAGCTAAACAATTCTATATAAGTACTAGTTAACCTCACTAATCAACTAGTTAGTTACTGGACGGCTATTAGCTGAGGTTCGGGTGAGTGTAATTGAGCTCCAGAGTGAAATCTGAATGATTGATTATTGACGGAGTCAGAAGACGTCACTCACCGTTGGGAGACAGCGTGACCGCAGGCATCGAGTGCATACTGGGCTCAGCGATGTACTTGAAGTCCACAGGAATATCCCTGACAAATACAGATCAATTAAAGCATGAAAACATGCACTGCAAGCAGCAGCTCTGTGTGTTTTATGTACAGATGTGTTCAGACACACACTGATATGAAATATTAATAGCACTGCTTTTGAAATTAATGTGCCAGTTGCTATGGAAATTATCAATTTTACATACATATGAAGATATATACATATGAAGATATATATATAGATATATATATAGATATATAGATATATATATATATATATATATATATATATATATATAAATATATATATATATATTTCTTTTTTCTTTTTATAATGTATTGTAGAAATGTAGAAAATATACATAAAATAAAAAAAAATACACACACCCATAAATAAGAAATTATGATTTTTTTTTAAAGAAATTACGATTTGATATAAAAAGTTATGTATATTTTATTCATAATTTTTTTTTGTAAACAAAAAAAAAAAAAAAAAAAAAGTATCTATAACAATGGTAAAAAAAAAATAATATTTATTTATAATTTAGGATAAATCCTTTTTTTTTTTTTAAATATAAAAAGCAATTATATATTTGTTAGGAAAGAATCTCAATAGAAAAATTTAAAAACACCCAACATAAATACACATTTGTAATTATAATAAAACGTTTTTAATTGCTAAAATAAGTGTGTGTACGTACGTACATATATATTTCTATCTTTACAATAAATTCAATTCTATGAATATGAGAAAGTACATATACACTTTATTAATAAGAAAACAATTGCAGAGAATATTTAATATTATTTATTTATTTTCAAAATAATAAGATTTTTAGAATTGTGATTCAGCTTTTTTCTCTTTTGAATTTTAGACTGAAATCTGACTCAGGTATCTCTTTAACCACAAAGACGTGTCAAAAGAAACCAGTTTCCTCCATTACGGACTGTAAGCGTGTAATACATCTACATACAGTATTCATCAGCTGAAGATCTGCACTAAACACACTCAGAAACACTCGTTTCTTATCCGTCATCTCGCTCTCTTTCGTGTGTGAGGTTTGTAATCCATCTACGACAGAGCAAACTCCTCCAAACTGGAGCAGAACATCGACACCTGAGGCCCAGCACACGATACGGGACCAGAACAATCCCTCGAGAGCACAGACCGGCCCAAAATAACTCACCGGACACCAGAACCAGAGCAAAACACGGCTCTGATGACCTCAAAAACCTGCCGAGGAAACTGGAGATACAGCAACCTCAATATTTGGTTTGGAGGGACGAATCACTGAAACAATCTCATTAATATGGACTTCTCCTTTTAATGGATCTTCATCCTGATGTTTTCAGTTGATTCATGAACACTAAACATCACTCGTAGCTCGTTTACTGTGCAATAATCACAAGAAGCTTTGTGCTGTTACTTTTGATATGAAACCAATTGTGTCAGTTTATAACAATAAATAGTAACTGTGGACATCAATAAAACCATGTGTGACCAATAACGTCACATTTACCACAGAAAAGTAATTTAATGACCATAAACTCAACAGTCAGCTAGAAAAATGAACTCTAGAGACAAGCATATGGCTAAATATATCACTATATTACCTGTTCTTCAATATTTATTGTATACACTACCAGTCAAAAGTTTGAGGAGTAAGATTTTTTTAAAGAATACTCTTAAATATTGATGATGATAATAATAATAATAATAATAATAATCAGTAAATCAGTATATTATTATGATTTCTGAAGATCATGTGACACTGAAGACTGGAGTAATGATGCTGGAAATACAGCTGCAGATCACAGAAATAAATTACATTTATTAACACATATTCATATAGAAAATAGTTATTTTAAATAGTAAAAATATTTCACAATATTACTGCTTTTGGTGTATTATATCAAAAAAATGCAGGTTTGGTGAGCAGAAGAGAATTCTTGCCTGAAGTACAAATTAAATGTTTATATGTAACTCCGTTTTTGAGTGTGGATTATTAAATAAATGTGATATATTAATTATTACATTTTTTGCATTTCAATTAAATGAATTGGTTTAAAATAAAAGTTTACCAGTCTTATTTTATTATAACAGAGACTATTATAGTTTTTATTAATATATTGAATCATTTTTATACTTTTCTTTTCATTTTTACATTAAGAATTTTTAAATATTTATTAGTATATATATATATATATATATATATATATATATATATATATATATATAATAATTTTTTATTTCAGTTATTTTATTATAACAAGCTTAACTAAATGAAAATGAAAAAATGTTGCCTTTGCAAAAAAGTTTATAGTTTTTATATTATACAAAGTTTTTACAATTGTTTCAGTTAACATTTATTTTATTTCAAGCCACAAAAGTGTTTTTAGCGGTTTTAGTTTCAGTTTTAGTTAACTATAACAATGTTGATGTTGATTTATTTTCCTTTTCCTTTTCCTAACCTGTTGAAAAGTAAAAAAGAAAGTGCTGCTTGTTTTAAGGACCATTAAGACACTGCAACATTATCTTCATTGTATTCATACAGCTTCTGCTCTAAAATCTGAATGATCATATCTGAGTAGGGTTGGGTATCGTCTGAATTTGATCAAATCTGATTCTCGATTCTTTCTCGAGTCTAATGTGATTAAAAAAATGTTTTTTTGCAAAACATCTAGTATCAGCTGAATACCATGAACACAAATCAACAGGCTACATAAAAACTGGACTCATTTAAGAGCTGTTTGTGTGCAAAATAGAGCTGCGTGATTCTGGTTAAAATTTAGTTTTTTTTAAAGGGAAGTTGTGGTTCCCTCACGATTCTGAAGAAAAACATTTAAATCACATGTAATTTATGAATGAATGATTCAATGACTCACTCAAGATTGACTTGTTTCACTGATTAAACAATCTTTCCATTGATGTATGGTTTGTTATGATAGGATAATATTTGTCTGAGATACAACTATTAGAAAATCTGGAATCTGAGGGAGCAAAAAAATCTAAATATTGAGAAAATCTCCTTTAAAGTTGTTCAAATGAAGTTCTTAGCAATGCATATTACTAATCAAATATTAAGTTTTGATATATTTATGGTAGGAAATTCACAAAATATCTTCATGGACATGATCTTAATATCCTAATGATTTTTGGCATAAAAGAATAATGTATAATTGTGACCCATACGATGTATTGTTGGCTATTGCTACAAATATACCCCAGCGACTGGAGACTGCTTTTGTGCTCCAGGGTCACAAATCTGAGGTTAACCTGTGAGCACAACAACTCCTTGTTAATCAAGAGCAGCACTCACTCTGTGGATTTAATGTGAATTTCAGTAATGAAGTGTCTCCTCACCACTCCCAGACGCGCAGGCTTTTGTCGTCGGAGGTGCTGACGAAGCGCCGGCTCTCGTCCACGAAGGTGATGGTGTTGACGGCGCCGAGGTGTCTGTCGTACTCCTGAACAACCTCACCAGAGCGGATATCCCACTGCACACAAACACACTCACATCAGTCAACAAAACCCAGAGATGCAAACAGCTGAGGGAGAAAAAAGGTGAGAACATTGCTCCACATAGAATTTATTTGAAAGATTTTTGCTTTACATGCTCATGTGTAGTTACTTTAAGATATTTTTTATTACCTTATGTCCAAAACTGTAATTTTTCTCACACACAAAAAATAAAATAAAAATAAATATAATGTAGACCCTTCCCCCCTCTTAAAAACACTTTCTCATTGAATCGAAGCAAATCTCATAGGTGACCTATTTTGATCTAAAAAAAATGAGTTGTCACTGAAAGGTGAGGAGTTTGCATCTATGAAAACCAGAAAAACAAACTCTCATTACTTTAATGATAAAACATTATCTGAAATAAAATGTTAAAACTTTAGTTTAACGAGCTACTAAAATACTGATACTGGAATAAAAATTATATTATATATACAAATTAAAATGGAAGAAAAATGCACGACTAAATTACTAAAACTAGTAATTACTAAAATTACTAAAAAAAATTAATACAAATTATACAGACATTAAAAGAAAGTCATTAAAAATACACAACCAAATCACTCAAATTAGAATAAAAACAAATTAAAATGACAAAAATATACAACTAAATTATATACCAAATTACTAAAACTGAAATAAATTAATACAATTTATATAGACATTTAGAAAAAGTGAATATAAAATGGCAAAAATACACAACTAAATTACTAAAATTAGAATAAAAACTAATTACATATACATTTAGTCATTTAGCAGATGCGTTTATCCAAAGCGACTTTTTACTAAGTTTTTTTTAAAGAATAGAATTAGAATAGAGAGTTCTAGAGGGTCAAATAAAGATGGAAGAGATGTGTTCTATACAAATTCATTTAAAATGACAAACACAACTAAAGTAATAAAGCTGAAAAAAAAAAAAAATGATATAGACATTTAAAAAAACTAGATTACTAAAGCTGGAATAAAAAAAAAAAGGAAAACCATTTAGACATTAAATGAACATTAAAACACAACTTTGTTACTAAAAATGAATAAAAACATTTAATATTTATTTAAAAAAAATAATTTAAATGTCAACATAATACACAACTAAATTACTAAAACTTAAAATAATACAGACATTAAAAACAAAAATGACAAAAACACAACTAAATTAATTGAAAACCTAACACATAAAAATAAAAACTAATTGAAAATACTAATAAAATCTCTAAAAGCATCTCAATGATACTGAAGTAAGGCTGTATTCGGTCCTGTAAAGTGCTTATGACACAAAGCGTGCAATAAGATGCACATGAGCATCCTCATCATGAATATGAGCTGGAATAACATTAATAAAAATAATGAAATATTGACACTCAGCTCTCGGTTTGGTACCTGGACGATCTTCTTGTCCGACATCCCAGCGACAAACAGGTTCTGTTTGTCCTCATCCGGGTTGAACTTTACACAGTAGGGAACCTTTTTGTTGGTGAAGCGGGCGATGCACTGACCTAAACGAGCAGAGGAGATTCGTTAGGACTGGTTAACCGATATTTGCTTTTTGACAGCCGATGCCGATATCTTGGAAAGCAGGGTGGCCAATGGCCGATATAAAGCCATTATAATTTTATTTATTTTAATTAATATTAGGGCTGTCAAAATTAACCTGTTAATACAATAAACAATTAATTGTTAATACAATTAACAAAAAGCAAAAAAAGGCCTCTAACACCAGCTTGCTCTATACTTTTTCCTTTCTATCGGTTTTATTTTTATTGCTCTTTTGTGGATTTTGATTGCTTCCATTGTCCTCATTTGTAAGTCGCTTTGGATAAAAACGTCTGCTAAATGACTAAATGTAAATAACACATTAACACGAATTAATTTTAACGGCACTAATTTTGACAACACGCGATTAATGCAGTGCGCATTTTCTGTTTGACCCGTAGCCTTGCCCGTATTTGGAGAAATGGAGATGCACAGTGTTGTCAACTAGATTTAGCGACTTTTCCAAAAAAGCTCCTAGTGACACATCAAGCGACTTCTTGGACAAACCTTATTTAGTTTCTGAGTCCCGGCGAGGGAGGTCTTTCAGTTAAAACAGATATTATGTTGCTTATCTAATTTTACATGCAAGCTCGAAATCACAGCACAGCTATTGTCTTTATCTTATGTGTAGCCTATTTGTCAATTATCAATTAATATTTAATTATTGCAGGTTGCATTTGACTGTTTTTATTGATTTTGAGGAATACTGAATGCGTTTTTGTGCTATGTGAGATGAGTAAATACATGTTGATATTTAGCCTAGAACTACAGTAAGATCATGTTCACACACAACGCTCTGCACTTACTCCTGATTTCTCTCAACATGGCAACACGAGAGCTGTCAGTCAATACATAGGGGGAAAAAAAGAACTGGTATTATTTACTTGAAAAAGTTAATCAGATATTTAATCAGATATTAAGATATTAATCAGATATTACAAGTAATGCAAGTTACGTAATCAAATTACTTTAACTAGTAATGCATTACTCCCAACACTGGTGAGCACTGTGTGCTCAGGCGCTGCTGTTTTCAGTGCCACCAAAATAAAAGTCCCAACTCGAACACATCGGTCAAACAGAAAAACTTATCGCTGATGACGATATTTGAAAAACGGCAAATATCAGCCGATATATCGGTCGACCACTATTCATTAGAGCTGATCGACTTCAACCACTCATGATGAACTGGAGGACTCTGCCAAACTAATCTGACCTCCGAGTCAGATCTGCCCAATATAAAAGGCTGAATCCATCTGGGATCTGTTGTTGTGTGTTTGTGTAAAGTAGTGTTAATTGTGTCAGCTATTTTCAATTTTAGTCTTAGTCCTGTGTTGGTTGATGGTTTAGATCCTACCTGTCCGATTGCTACCACTTTGTTCATTTAAATGGAGAGTCATCTCAATTATCACCAGTAAAGTATGGAGTACCACAAGGATCGGTCCTAGGTCCTCTGCTATTTTCAATATACATGTTGCCTCTTGGTAATATTATTAGAAAATACGGGATTAGTTTTCATTGTTATGCTGATGATACTCAACTATATATCTCAACAAGACCAGATGAAACTTCTCAACTATCTAAGCTAATAGATTGTGTAAAAGATTGGATCATCAATAATTTCCTCATAAGACAGAGATATTACTTATTGGACCAAAAAACTGTACACAGAATCTCTTGGATTACAATTTGCAACTAGACGGATGCACTGTTGCGTCCTCTAAAGTCAAAAATCTGGGTGTTATATTAGACAGCAACCTGTCCTTTGAAAATCATATTTCCCATGCTACAAAAACAGCATTCTTCCATCTTAGAAACATTGCCAAGCTTCGAAACATGCTCCCTGTTTCTGATGCAGAAAAGCTAGTTCATGCATTCATGACCTCCAGACTGGACTATTGTAATGCACTGCTAGCTGCTTGTCCTGCATCTTCAATAAACAAGCTACAGATAGTCCAAAATGCAGCGGCTAGAGTTCTTACCAGATCAAGAAAATATGATCATATTACTCCAATGTTACAGTCTCTGCACTGGCTACCTAATCAGTTCCGTATCATTTACAAAATATTATTACTTGCCTATAAGGCCCTAAATGGTTTAGCTCCTGTGTACCTAACTTGTCTTCTACCACGCTACAATCCAACCCGCTCTCTAAGGTCACAAAACTCTGGACTTTTGGTAGTACCTAGGATAGCAAAGTCCACTAAAGGAGGTAGAGCTTTTTCACATTTGGCTCCCAAACTCTGGAATAGCCTTCCTGATAACATTCGGGGTTCAGACACACTCTCTCTGTTTAAATCTAGATTAAAGACACATCTCTTTAGCCAAGCATTCACATAATGCATCTTATAATCTTGTACTGCAGTTATATCTGATCAAATGTGCATTTATTATTATTCTTTAGCTTGGGTTGAACACCTGATGACTGAACACCTGAGAAAAGATGATGCCAACCCCTCAGAGGACCTCAGAGGATGCCAACCCTCAGACAACATACAGAATTACCAAATTTTGCCATAAGTTAAATATATTAAGGTTCTGCAATATATAAATATATTGTGGAAACTTAATTTCCTGTAGAGCTGCTTTGCAACGATTTGTATCGTAAAAAGCGCTATACAAATAAATTTGAACTTAAATGTCCTTGTTAGTTTTTATCATATTTTGTCAACCTTATCCTATTTAGTTTTAGTCGACTAAAAGTCTCAACATTTTAGTCTAGTTTTAACATTTTAGTCAAATTGCAATAGCCTATGTTTCTCTATTCAAACAACAGCGGTTGAGTAAGTGTATTTATTCGGCGATCACAATGAGCGCATGGTTGCCAGATTTCTTAAAATAAGCAAAACCACCGAGCAGAAAATGTTGTAACAGCAAAGCTCTGATTCGGTGATTTGAACTCTTGATATCTGGCAACCGCACTCATGAAAGCTTGCGTAGTAGAGGCGTGTAGAGCAGGCCGCAATTACATTTTCTCTCCTTTTTTGGCAAAAATAAAGAGGTTTTTGGTGACTTTTATTTCATACATTTTAGTCTCGTCTTTTTGCAATAACAAAACTGCATGTTGATATAGTCATAGTTATCGTTTATTGACTTTATTGCCGTCTCATCTTCGTCTTGGGAAAAATGCTCATCAACAAACATTTTTCGTCATACGTAGTTTTCCTTACTGAGATGAACACTAGTGTGAAGCTCTCACCTGTCTCGGAGTCCCAGAGTTTGAGATATCTGTCGTAGGCGGCGCTCAGGAACTGTGTGCCAGTGTTGTTGAAGCAAATGTCACGCACAGCTTTACTGTGACCTGCAGAGACACCAGACATCAGTCAGACCCGCATTCACACTCATGTTCAAAGAATTCTCTCAATGTTTTTGAAAGAAGTCTCTTCTGCCCACTAAAGATGCATTTATCTGATCAAACATACAATGAAAACAATAATATTGTGACAAAAAGAGTGATATTTTGAAATATTTTTACAATTTTAAAGTATTATTAACCGTAGACAGACATATACCGTATACAGTAGTCAATATTTGACGTGGATCAAAACCTTTCATCAAAATTGTCCTAAAAGCTTTCTTGTCTAAGCGCAACTTTGATGAACCTTTTTGATCCACTGCAAACGCTGACTACAGTGTGTGTGTGTGTGTGTGTGTGTGTGTGTGTGTAATATATATATACACACACACACTTAACAAAAATGTATACAAATTATATTACATTTTAAAAAAAATTACTGAAACTGAAAATCATTAAAATGACAAAATCACAACTAAATTTGTAATAAAAAGTGAAATAATATTACAATTTAAAATGTTGTTTTCTATGTGAATATATGTTAAAATGTAATAACCATAGACACGTTACATGTACTTACTGTTGTAATAATTAATTATGCATGATTACATGCAAGTAACCCTAATCCTAATCATATAGTAAGTACATGTAGTTAATTAATATTACTCAGTACTTACACTTACAATTACACTGTAAGAAGGACACCTTAAAATAAAGTCTAATCCAATAACATTATTATCTAAGAGTTATTAAAACAGAATTAAATTACAAAAATTAAAATTTGAAGAAAAAAAATTGAGTAAAACCATATAAGTGAAAATAAAAGTAAAACTTAAGCTTTACTCTGACAAACTGATTTATAATCTTGTGATTATTTTTGTACGATTATTATATTAAGAATTATAACTAATTACATTATTCCAAGACTTTAAATTCTTGTAATTGTTTTCAATAATAATAATAATAATAATAATCTTCATCATCATGATTATTATTTAGCTATTATAGATTACATAATATTCTAACAGACTGTTTAAATTGGTGTTTTTGCATGCCAATTATGATAATAATAAATTATTATTATTCTGTTTTAGATTATGTAATATTATATTATTCTAACAGACTGTTTTAAATTCTTTTATTTCTGCATAATAATAATGATAAAATATTATTTAAATTATTTTACTATTTTAAATTGCATAATATATTATTTTAACAGACTGGTTTAATTACTCGCTTTATTTTAAATAATTTCCCCCCCAATTTAGGTCGCATTTAGGTTCATAGATGTTCTACTAAAACAAAAGTTTAAGGCATAAAAACATAATATTGAGTCCAGAATGTCAAGTCCTCAATATTAGTCTCACAAAGGTTTAATGAAGCTGAATGAATGCATCTCATTCAGTTCTTGTTCGGTGTGTCTCCTGTGAAAAACGACTCAAGACTCACCAATAAACGTCCGCGCACATCTCCTGTCATTATAAACCTCCCACAACTACAAGAGAACACAAAAACAACGTCAGCACACATGGACATTCACTCTTCAAATGCTTATGAATGTATAAAGTATCTTTCAGATGCTGTAACTAGTCATAAAACCTGCTTGTATAATAATAATAAGAACAATTATTATATTTATTAATTTTACACAATAATTAGAAGGAATTATACAAATGTTTAAAAGAGTCAAAGTAAAACAGTATATCAACAACTACAATAATAAAAGTAATAATTATTACATTTTACTGTAACAGCCTGTTTTACATTACTGTATTTTTGCATTATTATTATTATTACTATAATTTTACTAGCCTTTTTACATCATTTACATTACATTTCATTTTTAAAATTATATGAAAGTATTGCATTAACATCAATTATATTAATCTAAAGATCATTTATATAATCATATTTTTGCATTATCATCAAGATATTAACAATAATTATTATTTTGTTTTATTCTAACAGTCTGTATAAGTTATCGTATTATTATTAATAATTTTATTACATTAATAGTTATTAACAATAACAACAACAGTACAATACGATAATAAATGACCTTTGTTTCACCAACAGACTGCATTAAATGCTAGTATTATATGAATAATTATTATTAACCAACATAACTATTATATTAGATAAACAGACTACTAAATAGACTATTATTATTAAAGAATTAGGAAAAAAACACATTTAAAATGGTCTTAGATGAAGTAAAGAACAGTTTTGCGTAACAGGTCATAATCTTGTCCTGCAGTGTAACTCTGAAAGAACAAATTTATTTTGAGCGTCAAGCTGAGAGTTTGAGCTGAAGATCTCACCTTGATCTTACAGTCCATGGAGCAGGAGAGCAGGAGATGACCAGACACCGGGAACAGACGGATGGCGCTGACCCCCTGCAGACAGAAGACCATACGACCATCAGAGTCAGTGTGTGTGTGTGAGGAGTGAATACTGATGTCATGAGGTGCAAACACACAGAGAGCCTCATAAAGCAGCATGAACTCCAGCCACACATAAAACCACCACTGCTTTGCACACTATGATGATGATGATGGACGGCTGATGTTGTGAGGAAAAAGAAATCGCCGAATCCAGTCATAAAAAGGGAATTTACTGTGTATTTGGCTAAATTTGGATCAAATAAGGATCAAAATAAGGGCTGTGCAGTAGTCACTTCACCAGCATTTCACCATTTCATCTGATCAAACTGTCAGCAGACACACAGCAGAAACTCCAAGATCTTCACTACTTTGGTTTAAATGAAGTATATTACTATGGTTCAACTGAATGTACTTCTTAAAGTAATAATAATAAAAAAGGAAGACATTTTTCTGTAAAATAATTTCTGGAATTTGAGAAATAAAATCAAATATGACCGTAAAAAAAAAAAAAAATTGTTAAGGTTGTAATAAACTCTTGTTTAATTGTGTATCTTTCATGACTTCAGTTAAGTAAAATTTGATTGCTAAAATTTAATTTAACCATAAAAACTGAATACAGAAAAATTAAAACAAAACATAAAAATTCTGAAAAATAAAAGGAATTTGAGAAAATATAAAGTAGAAGTAGAAATTTAATTTTTATTAATAAATTGTTTCATGATTTCAGTTAATTAAATTTTGAATACTAAAATTTAATACTGCTTCGGAGATAGTGGGTCTGATAAATAGATCTAAATCTTCAACTTGTCAGTTAGACCCTCTACCAACTCCTTTAGTAAAAGCATGTTTACCATCCTTGTTGCCATTGATTACTAAAATTGTCCATGCTTCACTTGTCTCTGGTTCTGTACCGTTATTCTTTAAATCTGCTATTATTACTCCTATACTTGAGAAGTCTGGGGCTGATCCGTTTAACTTTGATAATTTCCGTCCAATTTCTAATTTACCGTTTATATCCAAGATAATAGAAAAGTGTGTTGCAATTCAAATTCAAGAACATCTCTCTAATAATAATCTGTATGAACAATTTCAATCTGGCTTTCGTCCTCACCATAGCACTGAGACTGCTCTTGTTAGAATAACTAATGATCTGTTGTTGGCAGCTGACTCTGGGCTTTTAACCATACTTGTCCTTCTTGATTTGATTGCTGCTTTTGATACTGTCTCACATAAGATACTTCTCGACAGGCTGGTTTCTATTGGGATCACTGGTATTCCACTGTCTTGGTTTAGGTTGTATCTTTCTGGACGTACTCAGTGTATTCAATTAAAACATTTTAGATCAAGAACATCAACAGTTACCACTGGGGTTCCCCAGGGTTCTGTTTTGGGCCCGCTTCTTTTTATTATTTATATACTTCCTCTTGGTTACATTTTGAGGAAACATGGTGTTCTTTTTCATTGTTATGCGGATGACACCCAACTTTACCTGTCTGCCAAACCCACTGGTTCTTTTCCACCACCATCTTTATCTAGCTGTTTAGTTGAAATTAAACATTGGCTTTCAGCTAATTTTTTGAAGCTAAATGGCAACAAAACTGAGGCCCTACTTATTGGCACTAGATCTGTTTTGTCTAAATCTAATTGTTTTTCTTTGTCCATTGACAATAATACAATACTTCCTTCTTCACAGGTTAAAAGTTTGGGTGTTGTCATGGATAGCACACTATCCTTTGAAACTCAAATTAATAGTGTTACGCGGACTGCATACTTCCACTTGCGTAATATTAACCGTCTCCGTCCCTTTCTTTCTACCAATAATACAGCAGTTCTTGTTAATGCGTTAGTTACTTCACGTATAGACTATTGCAATGCCCTTTTCACTGGTGTTCCTGCTAAATTGTTACATAAGCTCCAGTTGGTTCAGAACTCTGCAGCTCGTGTTCTTTCTAGAACACCTTTTAATGAGCACATTTCTCCAGTTCTTCAGCAGTTGCACTGGCTTCCAGTAAAGTATCGAGTAGAGTTTAAGATCTTGCTACTTACTTACAAGGCACTTCATAATCTTGCACCTCAATACCTCAATCAACTTCATGTCTACACCCCTTCACGTGCTCTTAGATCCTCATCTTCAATTTCTCTTGTGGTACCTCGGATTCGACTATCTACCATGGGTGCCAGATCTTTTAGCTATGCTGCCCCCCGCCTATGGAATTCCCTTCCCAATGATATTCGCAATAGCAATTGCTTGCTGACTTTTAAAACACGTCTTAAAACATATCTCTTTATACAGGCTTTTTTATGATCTGTATTACTGAGTCTCTACTGCATTTTACTTGTATATGTACAGAGTTTGTTGTGTGTTTTTGTTTTATGCTGTGAATTGTATTTTTAATTTTGTGAGGTGACCTTGGGTGTTTTGAAAGGCGCCATTAAATAAAATGTATTATTATTATTATTATTAAACCATTAAACAGAATTCAGAAAAATTTAAACAGAAATAATAAACAAATAAAAGGAATTTGGGAAAACAATTTAATGGATTTCATAGGACAATAAAATTTTTCTTTTCGTTTATAAATCGTTTTAAATTCTGTACGTTTCATGATTTCAATTCATTAAATTTTGCTTACTAAAACATAATTTAATGGAAAAATAAAAAGGAATTTGGGAAAAAAAATTATGGATTTCATAGGGCCCTAAAAATGTATTTTTTGTTAATAAATTGTGGTTCAATTGTGTTTCATTTAATTGCATTTTGATTATTAATATTTAATTTAACCATTAAAACAGAATCCAGAAAAAACAGAAATTCTGGATCCCGCAGGGCCCTACCTTGGTGTGTCCGGTCCAGACGTGCAGCTGTTTCTTGGGCAGGTAGCATTTGTCTGGGATCTCCGCTGAGCGCAGGTTGATGCCCACGTCCTGAGGAACGTGCAGGTACGAGCGGCCCTGATAATCGTACGCATCTTTAACTGCAGCGACGGAGAGAAAGTGGTTTAACATCAGATCGAAGACACGTTTAGCTGCATGCATGTTGTTGTTGTGTATCGTACTGTGCAGGATGGTCTTCTCCTCCGCTGGAGCCTCTTCTTCATTCTTGCCTCTCTTCTGTCTCTTGGCTATGATCTCGTCCAGCTCTTTCTTCTCGTCCTGTCACATCAAAACAGGATTAAACAACCGATTAGTTTGTAATAACAGGTTAAAGGTGAATTAGGGCTGGACAATAATTCAATATCAATACGTATCGCGATATAACTTCTTTTCAATAATGGTGATATGATTTTTAAACACATTTCCGATATACATTACCAGTGTTTCCCATACATTGATTTATTTGCGGCGTTTGTCTTGGTTGAATAAACATGAGCACTGCATGATTCAAAATCAAAGCATAGCGCGGGTGATTTATATGAATGTATCTCTGAGGTAATGCTGTCAAATGATTAATCACATCCAAAATAAAAGTTTGTGTTTACATTATATATGTGTGTGTACTGTGTATATTTATTATGTATATATAAATACACACACACACAGTATATTGAAAATATTTACATGTATATACATTTATATAATATATAAATACATGTAATATACAAGCATAACATTTTTCTTAAATATATGCATGCATGTGTTTGTATTTATATATACATGTAATAAATAAACAGTACACACTCACATATTATGTAAACAAAAACTTAATTAATCGTTTGACAGCATTACTCTGAAGGGAACATTTGAATATTTAAAAATGTTATTGTTTTTGCTGTATTTTGGATCAAATAAATGCAGGCTTGGTGAGCAGAAGAGAATTCTTTAAAAAACATAAAACATCTTACTGTTCAAAAATTTTGGACTGGTAGTGTAAAGTTAAAGATATTAATATTAATAAGGTGAGTATGAGATAATTAAAGTGATTTCACATTTCGGTTACACTTTATTTTAAGGTGTCCTTGTTACAGTGCAATTAATTACATTTAAGTACTGAGTAATATTAATTAACTACATGTACTTACTATATGGATTTGGGTTACTTGCATGTAATCATGCATAATTAATTGTTATTATAATAGTAAGTACAGGTAACAAGGACACCTTAAAATAAAGTGTTACCCACATTTCTTGTTTGTATGAAGGCTAAATACAAATAAAAGGTGAACATTAATTTGTGCCGTTTTTTTTCTAAAATGTTATATAGTTTTATAGGAGGGGGTTTCATAGACTTGGCAAATTAATTTTTCATAAGTTTAGGTACAGACATCTGTTCTTGGCAGTTTTTAGAATATCGAAATTATACCGTATTGACCGGAATTAAGAAATATATTGTGATATAAATTTTGGCCATATCGTCCAGCCCTAAGGTGAATTCAGATTTTAGCTAGAAAAATTACATTATGGCATCAATCTGGTGACAATACACAGCAATCTGATAGTTAAAGGGTCCTAAACAAATGTTTACACAGAGAATGACATGAATAATGGTAAATTATTTAAAAATATATTACAAGGATCAGTTTTCATTCAGATATTGCTGAATAAATTATTAAATTATATTATAGGGTTTTCTATATGCTATATTAAAGTGTTTTCTTGTAAAACGTATTCCAATATTTTATTTACAACTTTGAAAACCCATTTTATCATAAATCGATTCATCTGATCATAAACTGAAGGTTGTGAACGTCTCACCTCTGAGGGTTTGGCCACGTCTTTCTCATCCTGGTATTTGGCCCAGGGGCCGAGGAAGCTGTCGATGTCCGCCGCATCTCCACCTTTCACCTTCTTCCTCTTCTCCGGCTTCTTCGCTCCCGCCTCAAACGCCATCAGCCCTAGAGCAGGAACAGTAACAGCATGGATTAACAACAGAATCATCAACACACATTTAGAAGCTGTTGTAATTGATTTAATAGTTTTAATGTGTTTTACATGAGACTTGTTATTTTATTTACTTATAAATAAACAGTATTTGTGTGTGTGTGTGTATTTATATACACTTCCTCAAAAGTTTGGGATCAGTAAGATTTTTTATTTTTCTTCTGCTCATCAAGGCTGTATCTATTAGATCAAAAACACTGAAAAAAAAATTATTTTGTGAAATATTATTGCATTTTAAAATAAAAGTTTTCCATTTTAATATACTTTAAAATATAATATATTTCTGTGATCTGCAGCTGTATTTTCAGCAACATTACTCCAGTCTTCAGTGTCACATGATCTTCAGAAATCATAATAATATGCTGATTTATAATCAATGTTGGAAACCGTGGTGCTGCTTAATATTGTTTTGGGGACCTGTGATATGTGTTTTAGGATTCTCTGATTAATAAAAAGTTCAAAAGAACAGCATTTATTTAAAGAAAAAATGTGTTACAATATTAAAAAAAGAAATTAATACTTTTATTCAGGAGGGATGTGTTTAATGAATTAAAAGTCATAGTAAAGACTTCTACTGTTAGAAAAGATTTCTATTTTTGAACAAATGCTGCTCTTTTTAACTTTGCATTCATCAAACAATCAAAGAAAAAACTATCACATGTTCCAGAAAACAATATGAAGCAGCACAAGCTTCAACACTCATAATAAATCAGTATATTAGAGTGATTTCTGAAGATCATGTGACACTGAAGACTGGAGGAATGATGCTGAAAATACAGTTTTGATCACAGAAATAAATTACATTTTAAAGTAAATTAAAATAAGAAACCAATATTAGAAATTAAAATAAGATTTCATAATTTTACTGTTTTTTTCTGTATTTTTGATTGAATAAATACAACCTTGATGAGCAGAAGGGACTTTGAGCGGAAGTGTGTGTGTGTGTTTATGTATGTATGTATATATATATATATATATATATATATATATATATTTTTTTTTTTTTTTTTCACAAATTGCCATTTTATTTTCTTCCAATGTATTTTGTTCATTAACATTTTGCAGTCTTGAACAAAAATTTAAAAAAAAAAAAAAGAGAGATTTGACTGGCTTATGAAAAATAGGCTGTTACAGAATTTTATTAACATTTTATAATCAGATGCACTTTAAGCAAAACAATTTGGGGGACAAATACAGGGAGGACTTTATTTTAACCTTATGGATTTAAATAGCTTGTAGTATATTGTTGAATAAAAAAAATATATATATTGTTAAATAAAAAAATAATATATATATACACACACATTTTCAAAAATAAATTATCAGTCATATTTTTATAAGCAAATATTATTTATAACAAATTATGAATAAATAATATTTGATTTGAATATATAGTAACTAATAACATAAAAATAAACCATTTCCCCCCCCAAATTGTTATTTGACTGAATGGTTGTGATACTATTTTATTTTAATATGTTGTCAATAACTGCACCTGATCATGATACAGGGTAGTCAGATGGGAAAATGAGGATTTGACAGTTAGAGGATTAAACTGAGTCCATTTTGAGTGTTTTTATTGACATTATTTATTACTGCGAGACATGGCAAAGACAAACATGATGCAAAAGAAAGAAGGCAGATGCTGATCAAACCTTTGTTTTTCTCTGCTTCTTCTACGGCTCCAATGTAGCTGTTGGACGAGACCTGACTGGTGTCCACAGACGGGTCCAGAGCGTAACCTGATCATAATCAACAAATCACACACATTTGATATCAATGATACACGTTACATGGATGATTACAGACAGATTTGAAAAGCTACACTACCAGTCAAAAGTTTTTAAGAAGTCTCTCCTGCTCACCAAGTCTGCATTTATTTGATCCAAAGTACAGCAAAAGCAGTAATATTGTGAAATATTTTTACTATTTAAAAAAAATTGCTTTCTATTTGAATATATTCTAAATCATAATTTATTTCTGTGATCTGCAAAGAAAAAGCTTTTGCAACATTATACACTATCATTCAAAAGCTTGGAGTCAGTTATAGTTTTTGGGAGGGAAAGAAATTATAGAAATTAGACTTTATATAATTTATTATATATATTTTTATTTAGCAAGGATGCTTTAAATTTATCAAAAGTGATGATAAAGGCACTTATAATGTTACTTATAATGTTAGGTGCAAATTTGAAATATACATGACCCTTAATGTATATATATATGACCCAAATCAGAATTTTCACCGTATATTGTTCATCTGAACAAGTCTTCCACGTTTGTACTTTGGATCAAATAAATACAGGCTTAGTAAGCAGAAGAGATTTCTTTAAAAACACTTTTGACTGGTAGTGTACACGAGTAAGAATGACATCTCTCTCTCACCAAACGTAGAGAATGTTCTCCTCTGTTGCTCAAACATGAAGTCGTTGACATGAGCCGGTTCAGCAAAACCAGACAGCATGTTCCTCGGGGCGGCCATCTGCTGGGATCTGAACGGGTTTGCCGGTCCAAACTGCAATGAGATGAGAGACCCGATATAAATAAGATGCTCATATCACATATTATACACAATAACTGAAATACACAATCATCAGTCTCACCTCTGGAGCAAACATGGTTTCAAATGTGGGGTTGTAAGAGACTTCTTTGAGTGCTGGATCAAGATGAACCCCGGTCTCTACATCTTCCTGACAAAGACAAGCACAGAAAACAGGATTTTATTTGTTAAATCTGACCCTGGAGCACAAAACCAGTCTCGAGTCGCTGGGGTACATTTGTAGAAATAGACAAAAATACATTGTATGGGTCAAAATATTTTGTTTTACGCTAAAAATCATTAGGATATTACATAAAGATCATGTTCCATGAAGATACTTAGTAAGTTTCCTACTGTAGATATATTAAAACTTCTGATTAGTAATATGCATTGCTAAGAACTTCATTTAAAGGAGATTTTCTCAATATTTAAAATTTTTTGCACCCTCAGATTCCAGATTTTAAAATAGTTGTATCTCAGACAAATATTGTCCTATCATAACAAACCATACATCAATGGAGAGATTATTTATTCAGCTTTCATCTCAAAAAAGGCCGTTATGACTAGTTTAGTGCTGCAGGGTCACATATTGATGAACACAACAGCGAATATAACCACATTTCACTCGACTGTTTACATACATAAACATATCAGCGTTTATCAAACTATAGTTCGCTTAAAAATCATGTTAACGTCATGAAAAGCAGTATTTTGAGGTTTGTTTGAGGCTAATATTAGTGATGGTAAGCGGCGCGTGTCTTGTTTACCTTCACGGCGACTTCGGGCGCGGCATTCAGCACGGCTATCGTCGTTATACTGCCGGATTTTAACGGCTGGAGATGAGCTAACGCGTCTGGGTCGACTTTCCGCGAACTGGTACCGGATTCGGACTCGTTTTCCGAATCTGAGCCGCTGCCGTAAGAAACGAGGGAAGCCGCCTCCGCCATCTTGGATGTTGTTGGTTTTCCGTCAGCGGGTCCTCACAGATCAATACTGTTCACAAAATAATTCTTACTCTTAAAATGAATGTCATAACACATATTTATAATTTAAATCGATATAAAATATATATAACACTTTTATATGTCTGAATGTTGATTCAAGCGAGCGCAGTTATTGTAGTTAATTAATTAGACGTTTTTATCTTTTAGGACGCATCCTGAGAGGAAACCGCTCACGAGAGCGCGCACTGCGCTTATAATACATTTATTCTTCTCACTAAACTATAACAACGCTTTTGTTACTTGAACAAAATAAAAAGTTAACTGAAATAAAATTAAATATAAAATACTTTTAATTAGCAATGTTTAAACAACCAATACAAATGAAAACACACACACACACACAACAAAATTACAATGTCAATTAAAATAAATAAATAAATGAAAACGGAAAAAAACTATTTAAAAATATTAATAAATCGTTAATAGTATCTCAGTAATAGGCTATTAAAATATCACTGATTCGCACTATCCATAAATAGTATAAAATATCTATTTGTTCCTCATATCATATGCATATTAATATATACAATAAAACGAGAAATGTTTATTCATAATATACAATAAACATATTACAATGTTGCACAAACTAAATTATGCAAAGCATATATATATAACAAGTTTTGATTGTAAGTGCGTTTTATACGGAGAAATTTGCCATCGTTCTCTTTTTTGGCAGCAAAATAAAATAAAATAAATACTAAAAAACAAAATAATAATAAAATAACACTCACAATGTACGTCCCTTGGTCTTTATTATGTTGCATTAGCACTAACAAGCATGCATAATATATTCTACATAAATACTAATACTATTAGGTTATATTATTCCGTAGTCTGGGGTAAAAACATTTAATATATTGGCGTGGTTTTACCAAAACAACTCACATTTAATAAGTTTAAGCGCTAAATGCAGTGGGCGTATGGGTGTGGCCTGTGCGCGATATCGGCCAATCAGCTGAGGGCTCCCGCTGTGGGCGGGGCCGCGGTTTGTTGCAGCGAGTTCTGTGCGGTTCTTTAGTTCAATAGAAAGTGGGCCGTACCATCTGCAACCGGAGGGGTGGAGCCACACACACCGACATCTAGAAAATCCTTTTCCTCAGAAACGGAGCACTAGCTTGGTTTATAAGGATTTATTGCATAAATAGTTATATTATCGACAGCTGTGACGGGAAATTAGGCGGATCGTTGTTGACGTTAATCTGCTGTATTTTCACCGTGGATCCCTTTTCCAGCATTGACGGTCCTCTAGTCCCGAGCTCCAGTCTCTTTAACGGGATTCACGGTAGCTGTATACCAGTAGTGTATTTCTGCAATGAACTGAACCGACAGGAATATTTTAAGGAATAACCTGGGAAAATCATGGAATAATACGAATACATAACATTTATTCAGGTATGATGTTTTATGCATGCTTCGAAGTAGCCTATGCACTGTTGTTTACCGCATTTTGTAATTTGTCGTTAAAATTATAATGATAAAAAAACGCGTAATGCAAATATGCATGGGGAAAAGTGTTCATATTCCATTTTTTCCCCGCTTATATCTTCTCCGACTGATGCATTTACGATGTAAACCAACACTGCTTGGCCCCATTCAGGACTGGATGACAGGTGTGGGCTGAATTATGCATGCATGTGAAATAACTTGCATAATGCAGCCTAAAGCATCCCGAGTGCATGCTACACGATGTGAGAATTACTTATTACATGCGACTTGTGCTTGTTTGCATAAAAAGATCACTTATTTCATGCTGCTCTGAGATTGATGCATTCAAGGGGAAGGGGTGTCACATCTGTATGGCAAACACAAGGCAAACTATCACACCAAAATGCAATGCAGTTTGCATGCTTGCTAAACAGTGTGCGCTCCAGATTGTTGCTGGGATGGCATGCCAAATATTTAGCAGTAGGAGAAAAAAGGGCTCGAGTTGTTGCTTGCAAATATTATATATTGCATACTACTCAATGCATAACGCAAATGCGTCCAGTAATGGTGCAAATGAAGTGTACATTTGAGTGCAGTTTTGTGCATGCAGGGGGAAGGGCAGCAGACACTGGAAGACTCGCTTTGTGAAACCCGAGACTTCAGAAAACACAAAGCATCTCCATCGCTTCTCTCTTCAATTTATGCACTTAAAACAACACCACATTTCTACAGGATGCATACTTTTCTCGTGCTCTGACGCAGTAACACGTTGTACAGTTGTTGTTTTTCCCCGAATGAGGTGCTATGTGTGATATATGAGGAGGAATGATTCGTTTTAATGAATCGGTTGGTTCACCGACGCCGCTCAAAGATCCGAATCGCGTAACGTGTTTCGCTCCAAACTATTGTTTTGTTAAAAATGGCACGTTTTCGTTTGAGTTTTCGGTTTTACTGGCAAATAAGGTTATTTCTTTGCATCTTCTCGGGTGCTTTACAAACAGTTCGGATCTTTTAAAAGAACCGATTCGGAAGACTCGGTTCGATCGGGCATAAGTGTGTCATCGCGAGCACATGCAGCGTTCACTTCAAGCTTCATAAAGGCTCTGTATTGCCAAAGCATTAATAAAAACCTTATATAATGCTCTAATGCAGCGTTTATCTGTTGGAATAGCCAGATTAGGCTGGTAAATGTGTTTGGTAACTAGTTTCTAGCTGGTTGACCTGCCATACTGTTCAAAAACCAGTTTGATCACTTTAATGTTGTGCTATATGAATGCATGGCAGGGTTTCCTGTAAATGTCATTTACACTGTGTCTGATTAATATATTCAGTGTTTACATCTAGATGCATGAATGAGTTAATTTGCTGAGTATCAAACATTGCAGTTTAACTAATGATGAAGTTGTGAAGTGGGTCAGTCTATGGAAGCCCGTTTCCGCCAATGAATAAAAAATAAAACAAGGTAATTGCGACTTTTTATCTCACAATTCGGACTTTTTTTCTCGCAATTCTGACTTTATAACTCGCAATTCTGAGATATAAACTCGCAATTCTGACTTTATAACTCGCAATTCTGACTTTATAACTCGCAATTCTGACTTTATAACTCGCAATTCTGAGATATAAACTCGCAATTCTGACTTTATAACTCGCAATTCTGAGATATAAACTCGCAATTCTGACTTTATAACTCGCAATTCTGACATATAAACTCGCAATTCTGACTTTATAACTCGCAATTCTGACATATAAACTCGCAATTCTGACTTTATAACTCGCAATTCTGACTTTATAACTCGCAATTCTGACTTTATAACTCGCAATTCTGAGATATAAACTCGCAATTCTGACTTTATAACTCGCAATTCTGAGATATAAACTCGCAATTCTGACTTTATAACTCGCAATTCGGAGATATAAACTCGCAATTCTGACTTTATAACTCGCAATTCTGAGATATAAACTCGCAATTCTGACTTTATAACTCGCAATTCTGAGATATAAACTCGCAATTCTGACTTTTTTTCTCACAATTGCGAGTTTATATCTCACAACTCTGACTTTCTCGCACCATAGCAAACCACTCTCCGTGTAAGGCTTTTGGACGCGGTTGGACAGTAGCCTACCATTACCGCCGGGCTTTCAGACAAAACATTCTTCATTTCTTTATAGTTCTGAGTTTGAGGCAGCTTCTATCGCGTTATTTTAATAACAGCTGTCAAGTAAAGCGCGTATTATTGTAACACGAGAGTGGATATATATGAATGCACGCAGTTGGATTTCCTTCACTCTCGCATAAAGCCCGCTTTCATCTCTATGTTCTTGCTATAGAATTATCGTATCTCCTGTATTTAATGTTGTAAGATATCGACCAAGCAAGACATCCCCAATGAAAATTATAAATAAATTATAAATAAATGAAAATTATTTAGTCAATTATATATGAAGATATATATAATCAATTTTCTTCTAAAATTAGTATTTTTCGTTTATATTCAGTTATTTTACTTTAATGACAATGAAAAGAACCTGTTCCTGAGAAAAATGCTCATTTTAGAATAACATTTCAGATGGCACTTATGGCTTTTGCATCTGAACTCTTCATTGACTAAATAATAATAATAAAATTAATGAATCCTTTATTTATAATTTTCATTGGGGATGTCTTGCTTGGTCGATATCTTACAACATTAAATACAGGAGATACGATAATTCTATAGCAAGAACATAGAGATGAAAGCGGGCTTTATGGAGAGTGAAGGAAATCCACCTGCGTGCATTCATATATATCCACTCTCGTGTTACAATAATACGCGCTTTACTTGACAGCTGTTTTTTTTTATGTTTGTGTTTTTTATGTTTGTTCAAAAATCATATTCGGACGCAACATTCATCTAGTTCAATATATAGTTCAGCTAATTGAACAAAGTACTGCAAAGCCTTACACGGGGAGTGGTTTGCTATGGTGCGAGAAAGTCAGAGTTGTGAGATATAAACTCGCAATTGCGAGAAAAAAAGTCAGAATTCTGAGAAAAAAAGTCAGAATTGCGAGTTTATATCTCAGAATTGCGAGTTTATATCTCAGAATTGCGAGTTTATATCTCAGAATTGCGAGTTATAAAGTCAGAATTGCGAGTTTATATCTCAGAATTGCGAGTTATAAAGTCAGAATTGCGAGTTTATATCTCAGAATTGCGAGTTATAAAGTCAGAATTGCGAGTTTATATCTCAGAATTGCGAGTTATAAAGTCAGAATTGCGAGTTTATATCTCAGAATTGCGAGTTATAAAGTCAGAATTGCGAGTTATAAAGTCAGAATTGCGAGTTATAAAGTCAGAATTGCGAGTTTATATCTCAGAATTGCGAGTTATAAAGTCAGAATTGCGAGTTTATATCTCAGAATTGCGAGTTATAAAGTCAGAATTGCGAGTTTATATCTCAGAATTGCGAGTTATAAAGTCAGAATTGCGAGTTTATATCTCAGAATTGCGAGTTATAAAGTCAGAATTGCGAGTTTATATCTCAGAATTGCGAGTTTATATCTCAGAATTGCGAGTTATAAAGTCAGAATTGCGAGTTTATATCTCAGAATTGCGAGTTATAAAGTCAGAATTGCGAGTTTATATCTCCGAATTGCGAGTTATAAAGTCAGAATTGCGAGTTTATATCTCAGAATTGCGAGTTATAAAGTCAGAATTGCGAGTTTATATCTCAGAATTGCGAGTTATAAAGTCAGAATTGCGAGTTATAAAGTCAGAATTGCGAGTTTATATCTCAGAATTGCGAGTTATAAAGTCAGAATTGCGAGTTTATATCTCAGAATTGCGAGTTATAAAGTCAGAATTGCGAGTTTATATCTCAGAATTGCGAGTTATAAAGTCAGAATTGCGAGTTTATATCTCAGAATTGCGAGTTATAAAGTCAGAATTGCGAGTTATAAAGTCAGAATTGCGAGTTATAAAGTCAGAATTGCGAGTTTATATCTCAGAATTGCGAGTTATAAAGTCAGAATTGCGAGTTTATATCTCAGAATTGCGAGTTATAAAGTCAGAATTGCGAGTTTATATCTCAGAATTGCGAGTTATAAAGTCAGAATTGCGAGTTTATATCTCAGAATTGCGAGTTATAAAGTCAGAATTGCGAGTTTATATCTCAGAATTGCGAGTTTATATCTCAGAATTGCGAGTTATAAAGTCAGAATTGCGAGTTTATATCTCAGAATTGCGAGTTATAAAGTCAGAATTGCGAGTTTATATCTCCGAATTGCGAGTTATAAAGTCAGAATTGCGAGTTTATATCTCAGAATTGCGAGTTATAAAGTCAGAATTGCGAGTTTATATCTCAGAATTGCGAGTTATAAAGTCAGAATTGCGAGTTATAAAGTCAGAATTGCGAGTTTATATCTCAGAATTGCGAGTTATAAAGTCAGAATTGCGAGTTTATATCTCAGAATTGCGAGTTATAAAGTCAGAATTGCGAGTTTATATCTCAGAATTGCGAGTTATAAAGTCAGAATTGCGAGTTTATATCTCAGAATTGCGAGTTATAAAGTCAGAATTGCGAGTTATAAAGTCAGAATTGCGAGTTATAAAGTCAGAATTGCGAGAAAAAAAGTCCGAATTGTGAGATAAAAAGTCGCAATTACCTTGTTTTATTTTTTATTCATTGGCGGAAACGGGCTTCCATAGTCTATGGAAGCCCGTTTCCGCCAATGAATAAAAAATAAAACAAGGTAATTGCGACTTTTTATCTCACAATTCGGACTTTTTATCTCACAATTCGGACTTTTTTTCTCGCAATTCGGACTTTTTTTCTCGCAATTCTGACTTTATAACTCGCAATTCTGACTTTATAACTCGCAATTCTGAGATATAAACTCGCAATTCTGACTTTATAACTCGCAATTCTGACTTTATAACTCGCAATTCTGAGATATAAACTCGCAATTCTGACTTTATAACTCGCAATTCTGAGATATAAACTCGCAATTCTGACTTTATAACTCGCAATTCTGACTTTATAACTCGCAATTCTGAGATATAAACTCGCAATTCTGACTTTATAACTCGCAATTCTGAGATATAAACTCGCAATTCTGACTTTATAACTCGCAATTCTGAGATATAAACTCGCAATTCTGACTTTATAACTCGCAATTCTGACTTTATAACTCGCAATTCTGAGATATAAACTCGCAATTCTGACTTTATAACTCGCAATTCTGAGATATAAACTCGCAATTCTGACTTTATAACTCGCAATTCTGAGATATAAACTCGCAATTCTGACTTTATAACTCGCAATTCTGAGATATAAACTCGCAATTCTGACTTTTTTTCTCACAATTGCGAGTTTATATCTCACAACTCTGACTTTCTCGCACCATAGCAAACCACTCTCCGTGTAAGGCTTTTGGACGCGGTTGGACATAGCCTCCCATTACCGCCGGGCTTTCAGACAAAACATTCTTCATTTCTTTATAGTTCTGAGTTTGAGGCAGCTTCTATCGCATTATTTTAATAACAGCTGTCAAGTAAAGCGCGTATTATTGTAACACGAGAGTGGATATATATGAATGCACGCAGGTGGATTTCCTTCACTCTCGCATAAAGCGCGCTTTCATCTCTATGTTCTTGCTATAGAATTATCTTATCTCCTGTATTTAATGTTGTAAGATATCGACCAAGCAAGACATCCCCAATGAAAATTATAAATAAATGAAAATTATTTAGTCAATTATATATGAAGAATTCAGATGCAAAAGCTTAAATGCCATCTGAAATTTTCTTCTAAAATTAGTATTTTTCGTTTATATTCAGTTATTTTACTTTAATGACAATGAAAAGAACCTGTTCCTGAGAAAAATGCTCATTTTAGAATAACATTTCAGATGGCACTTATGGCTTTTGCATCTGAACTCTTCATTGACTAAATAATAATAATAAAATTAATGAATCCTTTATTTATAATTTTCATTGGGGATGTCTTGCTTGGTCGATATCTTACAACATTAAATACAGGAGATAAGATAATTCTATAGCAAGAACATAGAGATGAAAGCGCGCTTTATGCGAGAGTGAAGGAAATCCACCTGCGTGCATTCATATATATCCACTCTCGTGTTACAATAATACGCGCTTTACTTGACAGCTGTTATTAAAATAACGTGATAGAAGCTGCCTCAAACTCAGAACTATAAAGAAATGAAGAATGTTGTGTCTGAAAGCCCGGCGGTAATGGTACTGTCCAAACCGTGAGCGCAAAACACAGAAATAAAGAATAATGAGTAATTTTTATGTTTGTTCAAAAATCATATTCGGACGCAACATTCATCTAGTTCAATATATAGTTCAGCTAATTGAACAAAGTACTGCAAAGCCTTACACGGAGAGTGGTTTGCTATGGTGCGAGAAAGTCAGAGTTGTGAGATATAAACTCGCAATTGCGAGAAAAAAAGTCAGAATTGCGAGTTTATATGTCAGAATTGCGAGTTATAAAGTCAGAATTGCGAGTTTATATCTCAGAATTGCGAGTTATAAAGTCAGAATTGCGAGTTTATATGTCAGAATTGCGAGTTATAAAGTCAGAATTGCGAGTTTATATCTCAGAATTGCGAGTTATAAAGTCAGAATTGCGAGTTTATATCTCAGAATTGCGAGTTATAAAGTCAGAATTGCGAGTTTATATCTCAGAATTGCGAGTTATAAAGTCAGAATTGCGAGTTTATATCTCAGAATTGCGAGTTATAAAGTCAGAATTGCGAGTTTATATCTCCGAATTGCGAGTTTATATCTCAGAATTGCGAGTTATAAAGTCAGAATTGCGAGTTTATATGTCAGAATTGCGAGTTATAAAGTCAGAATTGCGAGTTTATATCTCAGAATTGCGAGTTATAAAGTCAGAATTGCGAGTTTATATCTCAGAATTGCGAGTTATAAAGTCAGAATTGCGAGTTATAAAGTCAGAATTGCGAGTTTATATCTCAGAATTGCGAGTTATAAAGTCAGAATTGCGAGTTTATATCTCAGAATTGCGAGTTTATATCTCAGAATTGCGAGTTATAACGTCAGAATTGCGAGTTATAAAGTCAGAATTGCGAGTTTATATCTCAGAATTGCGAGTTATAAAGTCAGAATTGCGAGTTTATATCTCAGAATTGCGAGTTATAAAGTCAGAATTGCGAGTTATAAAGTCAGAATTGCGAGTTTATATCTCAGAATTGCGAGTTATAAAGTCAGAATTGCGAGTTTATATCTCAGAATTGCGAGTTATAAAGTCAGAATTGCGAGAAAAAAAGTCCGAATTGCGAGAAAAAAAGTCCGAATTGTGAGATAAAAAGTCGCAATTACCTTGTTTTATTTTTTATTCATTGGCGGAAACGGGCTTCCATAATAGTCAGTCTGATGTTGTTGTCAACTTGAGCTCTTGAAAAGTTTTTTTTTTTTTCTAGATGGATTTTTGTTCATGTGTCTTCTGTTTGAGTTTCTGCCAGGACAGGCCGGCCGTAATAAACCTCACGTCCAGAGTTATAGATCAGAGACATGAGACAAGAAGAACGTGTGTGTTTGACAGTGTGGGTGATATGTTTATTTATATATAATATAATATATCATTATTTAGACAACATTTATTTATTTATTCTAATAATATGTAGGCCTACTTAATTTACACTACCAGTCAAAAGTTTTTGAACAGTAAGATTTTTAATGTTTTCAAAGAAGTCTCTTCTGCTCACAAGCCTCAATTTATTTGATCCAAAGTACAGCAAAAACAGTAAAATTGTGAAATATTTTTAATATTTAAAATAACTGCTTTCTATTTGAACATATTTTAAAATGTAATTTATTCCTGTGATTTCAAAGCTGAATTTTTTTTTACCAATTTATTTTTCTCCAGTCACATGATCCTTCAGATCCTGCTTAAAAAAACGATTTTTATTATTATTATTATTATGGAAAACAGCTGAGAAGTATTTTTCAGGTTTCTTTGACACACACATATGACAATTTTTAAATATATATTTTATATTTTTATTTATATTTAAGTGATAAACCACATATACCATATATACATTTGATATTTTATCTTATATTTTATATTTTAATTTGAGACAATTTATGTTTTTAAATTATTTGAATAAAATATTTTTTATTTCTATTTAAGCCATAAATAACATTTATTTTTTAGTACATGAAAAAGGCCACTTTGACATTTGTAAGTAATGCAGATGAATTGTTTAATCAGTTTTTAGACAGGTAAACTGAACAGGTAAACCGGTTGAGAGTGAGATGAAATGAATGTACGGTGGTGAAGAGTCCTAAACATCCCAGCTGTGAAGACGCCTCGGACACAAGAGTCTTTGTTTAGTCTCTCTGTTCGGTCCACAAAGCTGCTTCTGTGTGTGTGTGTGTGTGTGTGTGTGTGTGTGTGTGTGTGTGTCATCACCCGTCGCTCTGACAGATGAAAGGCTGCAGGACTGTGAACTCTCTCTGAGATCTCCATCGCCTGCGTTTCTCTGTTTGCATCAAGCTGATATTAAAGATCAGGCCTGCAGAGATCAGAACAGCGTCACACGTCAACATCAATAATTATTATCACTTCATTATAATCGAGGAGTTTTGTTTTTGATTTTATAAAGCGCTGGTGACTCGTTCAGGAAAAGCTCAGAGTTGATTGGATGAGGTTAGTTTCTGTCTCAGTGCTCTGAGCATCACACTTTCTCTCTGTCCGTTTGAGGCAGAACTCACAGTTTTTCTGCAGTATTATTATTTGATTTTGGTGATTTTTAAGTGCTCATGCACTCAGCAGCGTGTCAAGTTTATTTAATCATTTATTAACTTGAAAATTCATGTCAAGATGTCAAGGCGTGTTCTTTCACAAATCGTCTTCACATAATATTATTTGCAGGAAAAATGTAAAAATCATACATACATAAAATGTTTTTTACATTTTCCCCCCAAATAATATTGTTGCTTCCTACTAAAATTCACCAATTACATTTGCCATCAAAACCACAACATAAACAAATATTAAATAGATTTTTAAAAATTATAGGAAATGTTAAATAAAATATTAAAAATATATTTTTTTATTTAATAAATATAAATATTAAATATTACAAAATATATATATAGGTAATTGTTTTTTATCCCCCAAATATCAATTAAATTTATTATTTAAAAATATAAATTTTCTAAATAATTATATATAATGAAAACAAATAAATAAATTAATAAAAATATTATATTAAATATTACACTGATTAAAATTGGTGTAGGATTGACTATGAAACCATTTTCACTCAGAAACTGCTGATACATTTCACTAATATTTAAAAGAAATTTTGAAGCAGAAAGACTGAAATAATAATTTCTTGTAAAATGTCAAATTTCTTTGTTTTATTTACCTGTGTACAAAATAAAATAATTAAAATTGATTTGCGGAAAATATGAAAAAAAAAGATAAAGTTTATAATATGTTTATAATATGTAATTTGTGCAATCAAAATAACAACATAAACAAATATTAAATACATATATAAATAATAATATGAAATATAAAATATTTATTAAATATGTAAATTTATAAAACATATTGTAAATGTAATAAAATATTATATGTATAAAAAACATTTGGCATGTTTACTTAAGGCACGTTTTCTAATGGACTTCAGAAAGTCCACTAAATGCATGTGTTTTCATGCTCAGTCATTACTGTCACTATACAGTCACTAAACACTCTTGTTTGCGTGTCAGATTTGTTGGTTATGGAGCGCCGTCGGTGTCAGCAGGGACTTCCCGTGGTGTGCAGGGCGGTGGTTTTTGTGGCTGAAGGCAGGTGGAGGATAACGAGAGCGGTGTCCTCTTACACTCCTGCACTCATTTGGGTGGATTGATTCCTTTGTCCTCTCGCTTACAGACAGGTCCTGATCCTATACAATGCTCAACTGTGACACAGTGTTTTCTGTTTGACTTCATTCTGTGCTTTTAATTTCTGTTTTTGGAGTTAAGCTCATGCAGATTCAGATTTGAATATGCAAACAGAGCCAAACAACTTCCCAGCTGTTTCCAAAACCTGTTTCGGATGAAGATGTGCCTTTAAAAAAAGTCTTGTTTTATTAGTAGTGTTACTTTACACTAGCGATCAGACGCACTATTTTCACCTGCTGGACAGAAAGTGGAAAATCCCACAGACCTGACCCGGAACAGCATCATTTCAATATATTTAATATTCATGATATAGGCTACTTTTGATGATTGCTCTGATGATAAAAGAATATCACAATTTTAATATGCATTTTATTTTATAAGGTAATCGGAAAAACTTTTTTCATTCCTTTATTTAGGGAAATGTACATATGTAAACATACACATAACACATTATAATTTCAGTAATAAATAACCGAATAATAAGCCCTGTAAGCATGACATTGCCCAAACATGACTCTCCGCAAACAAATGGATATTTTATATTAAAATGTATGTATTTACATATTAAAAGCATCATTAGACTAATTTTGAAAAACTGTTAAAACATGGATTGTTTGTGCAGAAAAATAGCAAAAACCCAGTTAAAGTGATTTGATTCAAAATTCTGATTCAGTGATTTTATATGAATTAGTGCTCATAATTCAGAAATGTTCAATTAAGCCCAGCTAACAAAAATATATTCTAAGAACATTTTGCTAACGTTCCCATTAAGTTATGAAAATGTTATTTCTGAATGTTCAAAAAGTACAGTTTTTGGTTATGAGAACGTTAAGGGAACGTTCCATTTTATCATTTTGCAAACATTATAGAAACGTTACTTTTGAATGTTCACTGATATGTTCTGAAACACATAGTAATATTTAAAAAGATGAACCGTTTCAGAAAAACATTTCATGAATGATGTATAAATAACGTTTTATGCTAATGTTTTGATTAAACACCAGATAACATTGAACAAACGTTCTATTAATGTTCTTTTCTTGGTTATGCAAATGTTAAGGGAATATTACATTGTTTCATTTTGCAAACATGTGAACGTTACATTTGAACGGAACTCTCGGAACATTCTCAAACGAGTAGTAACATTTTAAAAAAACCGCTAGACGAACATTCCATGAACGTTGTATAAAGTTTTTGCAAACATTTTTGGAATGTTACTTTTGTATGTTACTCTCAACAAGTAATAACATTCAAAAAACGTTAGATTAATGCTAAACTAAAACGTTCCATGATCTATGTATAAATAACATGTTTGTGTTAACGTTTTGAGAACATTATGAACATTCTATTGGCAAACATTTGTTGATAACTTTCAGAGAACCTTGTCAGAACGTTCTGAGAACATTAGCTGGGAGTCTCCTGTGTTTTTGTAAGCGTTAGCAGGCAGATCACAGTAGATTTTACGGTCACTCTTGGACAAGACGCTGCAGCACGCTTCAAAACGTGATAATTGAAGTGGAGCCGGATGAGCAAGAGGTTACGAGGCGTTGCGACACTTTTCTAATCGGCTCTCACACACTGATACTCAATTACTGCAGCAGAGGAAGCTGTAAATTTACATTTTTACAGGCGCATTTCACTTCCCTCCTCCGCTCTGTTCTTCAGACCACGCACACCGAGCGCTTCTAAATGCATCTGACCCCAATTTTCTTCTGCCCAGGACGAGTCTGTGTGTGTGTGTGTGTGTGTGTGTGTGTGTGTGTGTGTGTGTGTGTGTGTGTGCACGCTAGCTAGCGACTGGTTTGAATTAAGGGCCAATATTTACACAGAGTGGGTGGCCGTTCAATTATGGTGTGCCGCGCAAAACTTCTTGTGATTTGCATGTTGGCTGCTTTGCATGTCGTTCCCAGAGTTCAGTTCTGCCCTTTCTCAGTTCTCCGATCACAAACAAGCCACTTAGCGAGTACATTAGCGCTTACTCAGCAAGCACTTGATTTTTACAGGAAGCTGCTGATGAATGACTCACGGCCAATCACGGCAAACGTGATGCGCATGTCAATGAGCGACGGCAGCGCATCAGCCAATCAGAAGTGAGCACACTGGTGACTCACACGGGCTGAAATAACGCAGGATTTTATGGTTAAGATCTGGTAAACTTAGCATCTTTTGTGGTTTTGTCAAGTCTGTGACGCAAAGAGTGTTAATTAAGCAATATCACACAAGCAACAGTGCTGTTTTTCTGATCATCAGCTTGATGAGGCGGAAATCCAATTAAATGAACTAAATTGAAAGTAAGTTAGCTTTAGACACAGCGGTACCAGTTATTTAATCTATTTTGCTCTGCCAGTGAAAAGAGATCCAAATGAAACCACAGCAGAATGAAGCGTTTTGTGCATCTGTGAGTCATTCACAAACGATTCGTTTATTGCGTCGGTCACATGACAAATAAACGAAACACATCAGAGGTGTTTAGCATTATTTATCTTTGGCTTCATTATTATGATTTTCTTATTTGGAACATGAATAAATAATGTATGTGAACATGTATGGGGAATTTGGCTATTAAAAATAAAACATTTAACTACGTCAAGAAAGAACAAGAGAGTCAGTGAAACGATCCAATCGGAGCAACTCACTGCAGTGGTGTTTCTAAATGTGTAATTGACTTGTTTAAGTGAATTATTCAATTAATTACTTGTTTTACTCCTGAATAGATCAGTCTCAGAATTAGATATCAGATGATTTAATGAATAATTTGAGTTTGAGTGAACAAATCATTTAAGCAAATATTTTAACGAATCACTCATTTTGTTGCTGAACAGTGTGTTTGAGCAAATCATTTGAGTGAATGATTCAATGAATCACTCGTTTCGGTACTGAACGGATCAGCGTGTTTAAATGAATCGTTTGAGTGAATGATTCAATGAATCACTCGTTTCGGTACTGAACGGATCGGCGTGTTTAAATGAATCGTTTGAGTGAATGATTCAATGAATCACTCGTTTCGGTACTGAACGGATCAGCGTGTTTAAATGAATCGTTTGAGTGAATGATTCAATGAATCACTCGTTTCGGTACTGAACGGATCGGCGTGTTTAAATGAATCGTTTGAGTGAATGATTCAATGAATCACTCGTTTCGGTACTGAACGGATCAGCGTGTTTAAATGAATCGTTTGAGTGAATGATTCAAATAATTACTTGTTTTGCTCCTGAATAGATCAGTCTCAGAATCAGATATCAGATGATTTAATGAATAATTTGAGTTTGAGTGAACAAATCATTTAAGCAAATATTTCAACGAATCACTCATTTTGTTGCTGAACAGTGTGTTTGAGTAAATTGTTTGTGTGAATGATTCAGTGAATCACTCGTTTCGCTACAGAACAGATCAGTGTGTTTAAATTAATCATTTGTGTGAATAACTCAGTGAATCAGTCGTTTCGTTACTGAACAGATCAGTTTGTTTGAGCAAATCATTTGAGTGAATGATTCAATGAATCACTCGTTTCGGTACTGAACGGATCAGCGTGTTTAAATGAATCATTTGAGTGAATGTTCAGTGAATCACTCGTTTCGTTGCTGAATGGATCAGCTTGTTTGAGTGAATCAAATTAATTATTATAAACAGCACAATTCACATTTAATTCTGATTGGGTGAGCCCTTTGCAAAATGCAGATAGAGAAACTAATAAAGCACTGATTAACCGATCATTTCAGGGCAAGTAGGCCTTAATATTGACAGAATGTCCCTATTTGTATGAACTATTCCTTTCATTCTGTCAGTGTGAATAGTGTTAGCAATTAATGCATATATGAATTAATTGCTAATAGCAATTCCTGTAAATTGAAATCGCTGTGATCTACAAATGTAGGATGCAGCAGAAGGTGATGAAGCTCGCAGGAGGAAATTCACTCCTACTTTATTCTCCGCCTCTCTCTGTGCTTATTTT
>NC_136752.1:29255370-29277870 GCF_936440315.1 Barbus barbus | reverse complement strand
GTTTGACTAAAAGTTGACAAAAATGCAATGACTTTTCGTCGACTAAAACTATGAAAGACTCAAATGACTATTGATATATTGATATATAATGACTAAAATGTGACTAAGTCTATTAAGCATTTTCGTCTCAAGATAAAGACTAAGACTAAATCAAAAATGCCTGCCAAAATTAACACTGATTAGAACAGACTTTGTTTGTCACTGATTGTTTAATCATGAGTGTTTGGAAACCCGCGGGCTTCAGAAGTGATTTCTAGCGTGAGTCCCGGTGATCTTTTATCCCGAACACACGCCGATGGCACGATACAACCTTCTGCAGCACGCTTTAAATCAGCCGTGCAGTGTGTCTTCAGCCTCCAGATCTCATTATGTGCACGGCTGCAAATCAGTGTCTGTATTATCATTCACTACAGCAGGACACAACGGCTCTGTTCAAAACCTAATGCTTGTATGGAAGGCAGACAGGGCCAAAAGTCATGTCAACATGCACGGTTTGTCCATGTGTTAACACGAATAGCAGCCAATAAAATAACTGTAAATGATGAAAATTGACTATGTTTGCATATGTGATGGTATACAAACATATACAAATATCAGATGCAATGGTATACTGGTATGCACGTATGCAAACACCAGATGTTATATTTCCTCATGAGGGATAATGCATCGGTATTCAGTTGTGTGTGATATCAGTCTTATGTCTTAATTCGTTGTTTAGTTCAATGTTCTTTCTCAGGTAGAAAAATCTTAATTTACATTGTAACATTAATGAATTTACTCTAGCACAGTAGACATCATTAAAACAATACCACAATAAACTAAAGAAAAATTAATATGTAGGTAAATGTAGAGGTAAATCTGCTTGGCCAGAACGGTGGAAACTGCACTTTAGCACAGCCAGAATCTGAATGTTTACACAAACAAAAGAATCACATTTAAAATCGGCACGTTACTGTGGACAAACAGTACATGTTGAACCGGGTGAATTTCACATGTTCCACTTAAATACTTTTGACCCTGTCTGCCTTCCATATGCACAGCATAGCTGCCTTCGAACGGTGCTGTTATATTTGAGAAATTTGGCAAGATCTTTGCTGTGTTTTTGGTAAACCACAATTTTTTTAAACCAAAGTAATATGGTAACACTTTATTTTAGGGTCTCTTAACTAGTTAACTAGTTAGTTAATAATGCATTATTTTGGCATGTGGATTATTTCCAAGATAATGCGTTTTTAGCTGCTGTTTTTATTGCAAGATCTCATTCATAGGTTTATGTACAGTCTTCTAATGCCACATTGAGGCTTAGGGTTAGCAGTGGACCGTGATGCTTACTTTATTCTTCAAAAAACGTTTCCTTACAACTCACTGAATCAGCATCTCGTAAAATTTTATATTTTCTATTGAGATTGGGTTTGTGTGTCATGCTAAATAATGTTTAACTCATTCCACTAGTTTGGCATTATCATGTTAGCAAACATGAACATACTTGCAAATATTAGTTAAAATAGTCAAATTTTACAAACTTATTTCAATTAAAAGAACTATACTAGAATTATAAAAGAACTGCACAAAAACATTTTTTTGTTAAAAAAACTCAAATTGCCAGTTAAAGAATTGCATAGAAACAAGGAATTACATAGAAATGGCAAGTAACGCATTAAATTAAATGTTAATTTTTGAAGTAGAAAAACTGACTCAAACTCAGATAATCTGTTTTATTTACAACATGTTTACAGTGTAACAGAATTAGACTACCATTCACACATTATTTTTATTAGAGCTAAAGTATTAATAGGATGCTTTAAATATACAAATTAATAAATATATAATCACTACAACTATTTTAAAAAAAGAAAGTGTTTTTTAAACCTTTTTAAATATTTAATTATTTTTATCACTACTTTTAAGAATTACACTCTTCTTTGATCAGTTCTTAAAAGAACCATGTGTTTTTTCTTTTTAATTTTAAGCATCTAAAGAACCTTTTTCCATTTTATAGAACTTTGTCCGATGGTCAGATTCCATGAATGTTAAAGGTTCTTTATGGAACCATCAATGGCAACAAAGAACCTTTATTTTTAAGAGTGTAAGGTCCACACTTCTTTCTTCGTCCACTATCTAGGATGCATTGTCTGCGCTCATCGTGATGCATTCTGGGATTGTTTTCTCTGTTAAGAAATACATATGATGCAGCCTCAGATGTTGGTTACAGTGGCATGCATGGCTTGGACATCCACGGTTTTAATGATGCTGCGCACTAAAGCTCGTGTGTAACTGTTTGTTGTCTGTAATCAAGTGTATTTTGTTGTGGATGTTAATGTGTCTTGAAGACAGACATCTATAGACACGGGTCACATGATACCCACAATGCACCCATTGATGTTTGTTCAAACAGACAGTGTTGTTTTTGTAAAATACAAGCCTTGTTTGTGCACAGAATGAACTCCCACTTCCCCCGTTATTTCAGAGTGGTACGACCCTGGTGGCCTTTGCTGAGCTTTCTGAAGACACTTCTTTGTGTGTGTTTGTGCGCTTGACAGACCCTTACTTCAGTAGTAACACCGAGAAGCAGCTCTGTTGTGCCGGAGGCCGGATTGGCATACTGTGCCCATTGGCAGCGTCCGCTAGCCTCGTTTACCCAGAAACGCCTCCATTCATGGCAGAGCCAACATGGCGGTTCTTTAAAGTGAGCGCAGTTGGAGTTAATGGGCCAGTCATGCGACTGCTCGACTCACAGCGGATCTATCCATGCTTGATTGATGAATGATTCACATCAGCATGGTGACGCACCGTTCACACGCCACGGCTCTCATTATCTACCGGTTTGGCCATTTCTGGATGATTTGGAAACAGAATTATTGGGTGAAAATCAAACCAAACTTCAACCAAAACAACTACCAGAAATGCCATTCATAACTTAAAATGTGAAACTCAATAGTTTTTACTGGGGAGAAAATCTTAATAATACAGTTTAAAAATCTACAAATTATTTTTTTTAAATTACTATATATATATATATATATATATGAATACATACACATACAAAAAAAATATTTCATGTAAAATTTACTCAAGATTTTCTAAAAATATGTGAAAACATTTTTTATTTCAGTTTGCCCATGTTGTCATTCATCTAATACTGAATCTAATAATTGCTAATTGTTTACAATTATACAAATCACACAATGCTTTTTTTTAAATTCACTAAATATTTTTAAAAATTAAAAAATTATTTGTCTAATATATATATATGCACATTACACATTATATATAGAACAATAAATATTTCATAGAATATTTACTCAATTTATTAGAAATTATTTGAAGACAGGAAAAAAAAAGTCCAGGCCGTAAGTCATCTAATGCTAATAAACACAAATTTAATAGGACAGTTAACAATTTTACTAAATATTTTTTGGTACATAATAAAATAATTGGTGTATAATACACATTTATGTTTAATAATGCTAAATGAAGCCTAATGTAAATTGCTGAAAACCTATTTCTTAACATTCACTAAAAATATTTTAAATCCTTTCCCTTAATAATTTTCCCTACTATATGTCCTATGATGATAATCGAAAAATATTGTCTGATTTATCACTATATATATAGTTTTATCACTTCTCTTTTTTTTTTTTATCACATGCTAATACCATGTTATCAAACCAGCTCATTAATTAGCATAAAACACCCATAACCAAATATAGTTAAATGAATAACAAAACAGTCACAGATCTATTAATATCTACTAAATATATTATTAGACTGATTAAATTAATTAACATCTGCAGGTAAAACACATCAAACTCTAGCTAAACTAATCAGGGCCTGTTTTTCTCTAAATGAACACACATTATTATAAGCACCAATATAGCATTACAGCAACTGTCAGTTTATAATATTTATCAATGCACTTCTATAAACATGTTTTTATGCCCTAAACCTATAAAAACAGACTCAAACAGAATCCTTTGAGGCTGCCGGGTGTTGGGTGTTAGATGTGTGTGATTGAGGGCGCAAACATTTAAAGCAGAGCGAACTGAACCTGCGGCCGCTGTGTTGTGCTTTCTCTCATTCATTTTTCATTCTTCACTCAAACTCTCCGAAGCGCAGCGTCAGCAGATTCAGCGTAATGAAGTTTCTTCTCCGCTAAACAGCCGCGAGCGTTTCCTCCGAGTGCCATTGTTCAGCTCTACAACTCACATCTATTATTGATGGCTTTGGTTTCTGCCATCCGGCTTCTTCATCTGCACTTTGTCCTTCAAATCTGGACTTATTAGGCCAAGAGCAAACTACAATAAAAAATGATGAAATGGAGAAAAGGACAGATCCTGATACACAAGTGTGTAAAGGATTCTTGAAAAGAAAATGAAAAATTGATATTTCAGTTTAAAAAATGAAATGTGCATGGATAAATCATCCAAAATAATATCAATAATATGTAAAATATTCAAAATTGTGCATGTCCAGAGTTGGCTGTAGACGCAGATAAGAGCAAAGCACTCTGGGATATCAGCCTCAGCTCGGGCGTCTTATTTATTCATGCAGGTTGATGCATCAGTGGTGAAGGTCACAGTGGACACGAGCACGGCCGTTTACTCTCATTCAATTACACAGAACACGCTGATCCCGGATCTGCTCCGGCGCTCCAGGAGCTTTTATTCATCAGATACAACGTCAGATTCGATCTGCGGCATTAGAGACGCTCTCGAAGACTGGCTGAAAACATCTCTGATGAATGATCAAAGCTATTACAGACTCGTTTCATTCAGACACATTCTACTGCTTTAACTTCAACATGACTGTTTGCAGTCGCTTGTTCTTGACCCTCAGAGATATCATATCCAAACTACAAAAAGTCCTTCCTTTAAAATGGATAAATAAACAAATAAATGTGTGAGAAACAATCCCAAGTGAATTAATAGCATAATATATAATAAACAATATTTTAAATATATTTAAATGTTTTATTAAATAAATATAAATATGTTCCTTCATTTGTCTAGTGCTGTCCTGCATGCTTTTAATATTAATATTAAATATATTATACACATGATTAAATATTAACAGTATTAAATATGCAATATACATTAATATTAATATGCTGTACTTTTGGTCACATTATATGTATATTTATTTATCTCGAATATAAATTTATAAAATAAGTGCACAGATTATGTTGCTACACATGGCATGTAACCAAAATATTTACAAATATTTAATATTTTAGATTTACATTGCATTTTAAGATTTAGGTGTAAAAGACTTATGTTTAAGAAGAAGTATATTATATTCATGTTCATATTCATTATATTAAAATTATAATTTAAGAATTATATGTGTGTGTGTGTATAAACATGATAAAGTGATATATATAAAACACATGCACACACACAAAAATTTGTTATTTTTAATGTTTTTATACTTTTTGATGCATAAATATTACAGTATGTTATATTCATTCTCATAATAAAAATTAAAATTACTTGCAGTATTTGTATTAAAATTACAATGTAAAAAAACTATATCATTTTTGGCCATTTTTAAATGTATTTTTTATTTTTTCATGTATTTTTTTCTTCCACTTTGCATTTATATTGACTTTAGTTATCTCCTAAATAAATTTGGCATAAAATGGCATTGGCAGTCTGTACTCAAAAGAAGAGATATTAAAATGTGTGGTTTTGTTCCAGCTTCATCCATCACACTTGAAAGTGAAGATGTAGTTGAGTGCATTGCATTGTGGGATAGTTCGCTCTATATTGACACTCATGCATTTGGCAGGAGCTTTTATTCAAAGTGAATTGCGTTGCACTCAATGTATATATTTACTTAGTTCATGCATTCCTTGGGAAGTCAAAGGAAACATGTACTGTACACTGCAGAAATGGAAGTGTGCTATAATGAAAACACAACGGCACACGCCTGCAGACCTGGATGACACCATAACAAATGAGAGTTCACTATTTGAGATGAAGCTGCTTGTTTTATCCAGAAATAACGAGACTGAGCCACGGATCCATGAGCGATTATGTGTGCGTGTTATGTAAGAGTCTTGCTCTCTCCGGCTCTTTTGTTTCCCGTGTGAGAACCTCATGAGACTCTAATGGAAACCAGCTGTTGGGCCGATCGCATCCACAGCCATCCTGCGCTCTGATTGGCTGAGGCTGGGCTGGCTGCGCTCTGATTGGCTGCTGCGGGAGCGTTCCGCTCTCTGTGATTGGTCTCTGTCTTTATGCAAATGCAGTGGAGTGTTTGTTCAGGGTCAGTTTTAGTGCAGGACACTGCAAATCAAATCAGTCATACAGAATATATAAAGTTAGCAGCTTTCTGTAGTGTCTTCAAAAGATTAGACAGATAAAAATTAAAGGGAAAAAACTGATAAAAACCAAACTGTTCTGAAAAACGTCAATTTTTGCTTCTTACTTGACAAAAATATTGTGCAGCACAACAGTTTTCATCATTGATAATAATCAGAAATGTTTCTTTAGCAGTAAATCAGTATATTATTATGATTTCTGAAGATCATGTGACACTGAAGACTGGAGTAATGATGCTGGAAATACAGCTGCAGATCACAGGAATAAATTACAGTTGAACAGGTATTCACACATAAAACACTTCTATTAAACTGTAATAATATTTCAAATTTTTTACTGTATTTTTTATCAAATAAATGTAGACTTGGTGAGCAGAAGAGACTTTTAACTAAACATTAGAAAATCTCACTGGCCCCAAACTTTTGAACACTTGTGTATGGATTTGGGACGCACCTTGTGAGGAAGATGAGAGCAGAGGATGATGGGATACCTGTGAACACCTGTGGACCCAGAGGATTCTGGGATGTGTGAATATTAGCACTGAAGGACATTGACTGCCATCTCAGCGCGAGGTTGCCGTGGTGATGGCGGATTGTAAAGCGTCTCGTTTGCTTTCTGCATATCAAACACCCATCAGCAGCTCATCCCATTATTTCATTAGAGTTTAATTCATGACTCTGCTCTTACTGCAGATGAATCATCAGGCAGTGCTGTTCTACAAATGATTTCATGAACTTTGATTGAATAATTCTAAAATAAGAAATAATTTGCTCTATCTCTGCAAAAATTCATCTTTTTTTTTTTTTAGCAAACATCATCTACATGCTGTGGGTGCAGCATTCTTATTGTGAACCAAAACTGCAACTAAAACTATTAAAAAATAATTTTCATTTATTGAAATTAAAGGTAAAAAAAAATATAAACATTTGGTTAAAAACTTAAATCTAATAATTTGAAACAGCAGCACTCTCTCTCTCTGCGTGTGAGAAAAAAGCAAAGCGACAGTGAGTCGTGCGGTTCACACTAGAGCTTACGGTACGTCAAATACAGGTGTGTTGCACATCCATTCAGATGAACTGAAAAATAGCACAGATCGCTTGACTGAGAGTGAAACTCTGAAGCGCTCGGTCAGAGTGTTCGGCGAGTATAAACTATATCTGTGCTAAACTTATACATAGCCTCCAACTCACACACTGGCGAGTAAAATCTGAGCATTTATTAGCCAGTGGCTAATATTAGACCTCATTTAGTCGCATATGCGAGTGATTTACTGGCAATGTGCTAGCACGTTTGTATTACTTCTTCGCTACTGTACATAGTGGTTGTTCGTGGCAACACAAGTGTTTGCATTCTGAGCAGCGAAGAAGAATTGATTTCCGATTTGCAGCGTTAAGCAAAGCTAGCCGGCATAACTATAGGTCTTGTTTAAGAAAATAGTATCGGATCGGTACATGGGTTCAAGTACTCACCGATACCGATATCGGTGGAATTTCCGATACTAGTATGACAAACTTAAATCATTTTTGTCTTTTCAAGATTTGGAGAAGGTTATTCATGCTTTTATTACCTCACGTCTAGATTACTGTAATTCTCTGTACTCAGGTCTTCCTCAGTCATCGCTTTCACGCCTCCAGTTGGTACAAAATGCAGCTGCAAGGCTGCTGACTGGGGCAAAGAAATATGACCACATCACTCCAATTTTGGCTTCACTACACTGGCTTCCTGTCCATTTTAGAGTTCAGTTTAAGATTCTGCTGTTTGTTTTTAAAGCTCTTAACAATCAAGCTCCGTCTTATCTTAAAGTTCTTCTTATCCCTTTGTCAACTACCAGACGTTTAAGATCCACTGACAGGGCTCTTTTATCTGTCCCTCGCTCCCGTTTGAAAACCAAGGGTGACAGAGCCTTTTCAGTTAATGCCCCTCGTCTATGGAACCAGTTACCTCTAGAATGCCGCCTTGCACCTTCCATTACCAGTTTTAAATCAAGATTGAAAACATATCTTTTTTCCTTAGCATTTTAATTTCAATTTTATTGATGTTTTATTGGTTGTCTTGTTTGCTCCTTTTTTGTTTTCTTTTTTCATTTTAATTTCTGTTACATTGTTAAGCACTTTGGATAGCTTTGCTATGTTTAAATGTGCTATATAAATAAAATTTACTTACTTACTTACTTACTTAGTATCTGAATCGGAACAACCCTAATAAATACATATTTTAAGTAATATAATCAGACTACTTTTTGAATAGTTTTAGTTTAGTTTTGACCTAACTCGTTTATCACATTGATTTAAATAGGATAATCTTGTACCATTATGATATATATTTTGTGTAAAAATGTTGGATTTCTAGCAGTCTGATCAAATGGCTCTTGCAAAACTGTTTGTTTCGTTAACATCTGGTTTACTGGTGTCAAACTTGCAGTGATGTTTGTCAGCGGTTTATGGGAATACAATATGTGTGTGTGGCGTACAGTACAGACCGAATGTCCAGCGGTCTGCTGTTCATCACGCGTTTAGAAGCAGCAGATCCGTCGTGATGAAGGATGTGACGAACAGAAACACTCATGCTCTGATTTACCGGATGACGATCCTTCATCAGAGCCGCCAGAACTCATTAACCGCGACACTCATTAAACAAGACAAACGAGCTCACTCCTCAGCACATACTCCTCAGCACCTTCCATCAGTACGCTAGAACACAAACTCTGAAAAATCAGTATCAGAGAGGTGCTTCACCTTCAGAAAATGCTGATCGCCCCCAGCAGGAGTCAAATTAAATATTATATAAGCCTTTTAATATTACATTTCATTTAGATTTATCACAGTTTTTATCGTGCTACCAATATTTGGAACGTGTCTAAATACATCTTAATCATAGTGATCTTTATTTTGTATCAATAAATAATATATAAAAATAATTAAAATAATAAGATATGACGGAATTGTGGTTGGCAGATTAAGTCTATATTGACACTTCATTCATTAGGGACTTTTTTAAGTATATCCATTACAAATAAAAAAATGCATTATTTTAATTTGTAAAAATGTATGTAATTAATATTATTTATTTTAAATTATAATTGATTTTAAGTTATCAAAAAAAAAACATTAATTACACACATATATATATATATATATATATATGTGTGTGTATACTGTATATAGTAAATATTTTAATAAAAAAAAAATATCATTTTATTAGTGTTAATAATTATTTTAAATTATAATTGATTGTGAGTTCTTAAAAATGTATGTACAAAATATATATATATATATATATATATATATATATATATATACATTTATATAAAAATATAAATATATAAAAAATATTTAGTTATATTTTCATTGTAAAAATGTATGTAATTAATATTATTTATTTTAAATTATAATTGATTTGAAGAAATTATATAAATTATTTTAAAATTATCATTTATTTTTTTATAATTATATTTATTGAATTTTCACTGTTATACAAAAATAACAAGACATCACCCAAAAAAAAAAAAAAAAAGAACAAATAGCTCAGATTTTTACATAAAACAGGACTACCCCATATATAACAGATTAGGAAAAGAAAAAAATGAATACAGCAGAAAAGTTAAATGTCCAGAGAATTACACAATTACAATATTCCTTGTAGTATAATAGGGCGAAGATGAGGTTCCATATAGCCCAGATATGGAGTCCAGACTTTATAAAACTGACCTGTTTTTGATGTAATACATAGGCAAGACGCTCTAGGGGAATCCACTCAAAAATGATCTTATGCCAACCTTTAAGTGATGGAGATTTATCACTAATTAAATTAAGTAAAATATTTTTTTCTGGCAGCAAAGGAGAGAATATTATACAATTTCTTGTTAGCAGATGAAACAATACATTTATTAGGTATACCCAATACCAATGAGACTGGGTAAAATTATAATTTATTTAATTACTATTAATTATTATTAATTATTATTTATTACTTATAATTTATAACTAGCTACAATATAAAAACAAATGTAAATATATTATTATAATATAATTAATATAATTATTTCAAAAGAGAATAATTCCTTGTAAGATTGTCGTAAAGTGATTGGAATCTTTCACTCTTAATGTGATTATTTCTGCCTGAACGTGTCGAGCAGCAGTGACCCCGCTTTCAATTAGTTACATTCAAAAATGTAATTTTTTTGGGACATAAAAGTCATTATGAAAATATTCTTCAATGGTGGGAGGTGGGAAAGGTCCAAATTAAAACTTTCTGCCAACAATTTTCATCACAAGCTTGGATTAGTATTAAAAACAAAATGTCTAGATTGGAAGAGGATATTTCTATATTATATGCTTCATTGATTTGTTATCAAAAACACAAGAATTAAGACACATTTTACATGAAAAAGTAAAATCAGCACTTGTTAGAACAAGGCTTATTACCATCAATGATATGGATGCACCTACAAGGTTTTTTTCAATTTGGAAAAAAAGGTTGGTTATAATAATCTCATGCATTGTTTACGAAAGCCTGATGGAAGTATTACTTCGGACCCTTTAATGATGAGAAGAACTGCTGTTGATTTTCATGCAAAATTATTTGCCAAAGAGGACATTGATTTTGATACGACGTGATCTTTTTAATGATTTACCAACCTTGAAAGAGGAAGATAGACTCTCTCTAGATCTTGATATCACCTTTGAAGAAGTAACTGATGCAGTAAAACAACTTTCATCGGGACGAGCACCAGGCTGTGATGGACAAGATTTTGGCGATAAGTTAATATCATGGATAAAATTATTGTATATGGGGTCTGAAAGTATGATTAAAGTAGGTGGTGGTTTAAGTGTACCAGTTAAAATACAAAGAGACCAATTGTACAGTTTGGCGATTGAACCTTTATTGTGTTTGCTAAGACGTAAATTAAAAGGGTTAACTATAAACGGTAGTTTTAGAAATCAGTCTATTATTTTGTCTGCATATGCTGATGATTTAACTGTTATAATACAACAACAGAATGATGTACAGATGTACAGCTCAACTGGGATAAAACTGAAGCGGTATGGTGTGGCTCCACCAAAGATAGTAGATTACCTATACTTCCTAATAATATTAAGTGGGGTAAAACAGGATTGAAATATTTGGGAGTGTATTTGGGTCAAGATGAATATAAAAAGAAAAATTGGGAGGGTTTATTGGAGAAAGTCCGTGCTAGGTTGTCTAGTTGGAAATGGATGCTACCCCAGCTATCATATAGGAGGAGAGTACTGATTGTCAATAATCTTATTGCATCAATGCTATGGCATAAATTAATGGTACATTTACATTTATTCGTTTAGCTGACGCTTTTATCCAAAGCGACTTACAATTGCTATATATGTCAGAGGTCGCACGCCTCTGGAGCACCTAAAGTGTCTTGCTCAGGGACACATTGGTGTCTCACAGTGGATTCGAACCCAGGTCTCTCACACCAAAGTAAAGTAAAGTCGTGACGTATTGTCAAGTATGGTGACCCATACTCGAAATTGGTGCTCTGCGTTTAACCCATCCAAGTGCACACACACAGCAGTGAGTAGTGAACAAATGCACACACACACACACACACACACACACACACACACACACACACCGTGAACACACACCCGGAGCAGTGGGCAGCATAAGTTGGGGGTTCGGTGCCTTGCTCAAGGGCACCTCAGTCGTGGTATTGAGGGTGGAGAGAGCGCTGGACATTCACTCCCCCCACCTACAATTCCTGCCGGCCGGGGACTCGAACCCGCAACCTTTGGATTACGAGTCCGACTCTCTAACCATTAGGCCACGACTTCCCTAATGAACACTCTCTCTCTCTCAGGTGTGGTGAGCGAGCGAGAGCGTCAGGATGCCGCTGGTCAAGCGCAGTATCGAGCCTCGTCACCTGTGTCACACAGCTCTGCCGCACAGCATCAAGAACGAGCTGGAGTGTGTGACCAACATCTCTCTGGCCAACGTCATCCGTCAGCTGAGCAGCCTGAGTGAGTCCAGATCTCCACAAACATGCTCCTCTGTCTCTCTAAAGACACATTCAAGCGCTTTTGATGTTGTACAGTGGCACATCTGCAATGCCATACAATACTGCATCTGCTCACTGTACTCTGCACATTTGGATGAAACACATTTGTCCAGATCACATTTCAACCCCAAATTAAAAGGAATATCTTTATTAATATCTTTATTTATTTATTATTATTATGTTTTACAAATTTTATTGTTTACCTCTCTCTAAATATATAAGTTGTTCTTGTATTTTAAATTGTAAAATATTTATTCATTATGGTAACATTTGTCTAAAGAAAAAGATCATTTATATTTTGCATTAAAAATGATGTATACTTTTTATTATTTTATTTATATTATTAACTATTACTTTTTATTTAATTATTTTTTATTATTCTTTATAGTATATACATTATATATCTGTATATTATATAATAAATGATTATATATAAATGTTACATTTTTAATTTTTCTTATTTTTATTCTTTTTATAATTTCTCTCTCTATACATTTATTATACAAATTGTTAACTTTGTAATCATAAAATAATTATTCATCATGGTATATTTGTTGAACTGCAAAAAAAAAAAGAAAAAACAAGGAAATTTATATTTTGCATGAAAAATAAAACAATGTATACTTTTTAAATTAACTTTATGATTTTATATTTATTTATTGTATATTGCATACTTCATATATTTGTCAAATGTCATTTTATGACAGTAATACGAACCACATGAGAATCATGAGAAGAACCAAAACTGAGGTTAATTATGAAAATAATTTCTTTTGTTTTTGGGTGTTTTGTGTGTGTTCAGGTAAATATGCGGAGGATTTGTTCGGCGAGCTCTTTAATGAAGCTCATTCCTTCTCATTTCGAGTGAATTCGCTTCAGGAGAGAGTCGACCGCCTGTCAATCAGCGTCACTCAACTCGACCCCAAAGAGGAGGAGTGTGAGTACAAACACACACACACACACACACACACACACACATACACAGACACAGACACAGACACACACACACACAGACACACACACACGCACACACACAGACACGCACACACGCAGACACACAGACACAGACACACACACACACACACACGCAGACACACAGACACACGCACACACACAGACACGCACACACGCAGACACACAGACACACACGCAGACACACACACACACAGACACACACACACGCACACACAGACACACACACACACACAAAGACACACACACACACACACACACACACACGCAGACACACACACTCACTCACTCACACACACACACACACACTTCAGTCTGTTATCGGCTGTGATTGAGTTTCTCGACTGGTGAAACTGACAGCATGTTTTCTGGAAGCTCGACAGAGCTGAGATATCTGATAACAGACAGAAAGAGAGACAGATTCCTCTTATCCACCGACAGGACCCTGAGCTAAATCTGCCAGCATTTCACACTAAAACAGTCATTTCTGGGCCAGAAAAATTGGTTTTGCACCGACCCAGAAACCAGTGCCCATTGGGATCATTTTATCAATTTAATATACATATCTATCTGAAAACATTTAATAATAATTAATTAAAAGAAGTCTCTTCTGCTCACCAAAGCTGCATTTATTTGATCAAAAATATAGTAAAAATTGTGAAATATTATTACAGTTTAAAATAACTATTTTCTATGTGAATATGTGTTAAACTGTAATTGATTTCTGTGATCAAAGCTGTATTTCCAGCATCATTACTCCAGTCTTCAGTGTCACATGATCTTCAGAAATCATAATAATATACTGATTTACTGCTCAACAAACATTTCTGATTATTATTAATGTTGAAAACTGGACATTTTAAAGTTCTTAGATTCAAATTCAAATAGTGTTATATTTTTGGTAAAAAATAAAGTCAATAGAATTTTTTTTGTAACATTTAAATAACGTTCAAATCACGACAAGAAAACTGGACATTTTAATGTTCTTAGAAACATTTCAAAACAGCATTCCCACAACATTGCTATAACCTCATTTGTTAGCTAGGATCTTGCAAACTGCAAATCCATACATGATTAACCGCTGTAGGGAAATAACGTTAAATCAAAAATAAACATTTAAATCAAGTCATTTTTGTGTTTTTTTCATCTAGGTGAACTGGCCATAGCTTTAAAAAATGTCAGTTGGTGCGACCATGATTTATCTTGAAATTAATTAATTTCCTTAACATGCATCATTTTTTTTTATATAAGTTCTTAGTAATCAAAGTGTTTAGAAACAAAGTATTTACAGTTTTTTTTTTTTTATAATTATTAATAATAATTTTCATATTTTTGTTCTAAAAAATTATAGAATTAAAAAAACATAAATAAATATTTACAAAAACTCAATTTTTTTTTTAATACTTTGTTTCTAAACACTTTAATTATTGAGAAATAATAATAAAAAATGTTAAGGAAATGAATTAATTTTAAGATAAATCACGGTCGCACCACCTGACTTTTTTTTTTATTCATCTAGATGAAAAAACACTAAAATCAAAATTTGGACAATTGCAATAGATATTATTTTTGTATTTGTCGAAAATCCTTATACGTCATTGACCCATATATATATATATATACAGTATACAGTATACACAGTTTATATATACCTCCTGAACTCGACCGTTGCTGTATATATAGTGAGTGTAAGCGTGGTTTGGATATAAAGAGCAGCAGTCTGATGGATGAGCAGCGCTGTCATGATGACCTCTTCTCTCTCTCACGCTCCTCCACCGTCTTTATCAGCCTGAAACTATTTCAATTACACCGTACTCCGTGAACTCCAGTCTCTGGAAACGGGCTTTATTACGGAGACCGGGCCGGTGTGGGTTCAGCCGCTGTCTTCTGTGAGCTGTTAAGAGAGTAATAACTGTAATGGTGAGCAGAATTACCGTCTCTCGCAGTGAAGTGATCCGTGTCGGTAAGGACACATCCATCCCAAACGCTCCGTCAATCCGATTCTGCTTCAGACCGACACGGAGAGATCCGAAGTGAAAAGCCCTGGAGGATCTGCAGCACTCGAGTCTGACAGATGAGTTTGGGATCTTGATGCTCCTGCGCTGTGACATGATCAAACCATTTTAAACAGCTAATGGTGTTGTAAATATTATGCATGCAAAATATTTATTTTTATTTACAAATAAATAAATCAAATGAAAACAATTTGATTTCCAGAATTTTAATCAAATTATTCATATAAAAATAATAATAATAATACACTTAATATTAGGCCTAATTAATAATAATAATATAAATTTAATATATTATTTAATGTAATATAATTTTAATAATATAAATGCGAATGCAATGCAACACAACTTTGAATAAAAGCGACTACCAAATGCATAAATGTAAATTAAATATTTGTATTATAAAATAAAATGTTTTATTAATAATAGGACATTTAAAAATAATAATAAATAAAGAGTGAAAATGAACTGATAGATCACCAGAGATACACACTTTCCCATATACATATATAAAAATACAAAATGTCAGCAAAAAGTGACATATTGCTCAAACAGGGCCACTGGAATTGGTGTTTAATAATAATAATAATAATAATAGTAATAATAATAATGTGCTAACTGAAAACTGAATATAAAAATTAAATAAAATAAAAAAAAATAAAAAGCAAAGACATGTAAACTCAGAATTGCAAAGAACAATTTTGTTAAGTTTAAAATTAAGTTTATATCTTGCAATTCAATTCTCAGACAGTCTGAATTATGAGGTAAAAAGTCACGATTACCTTTTTACATTTGATAAAAATGGCAAAACAGTTAAATAATAAAATATAAAAATAACTTAATTAAGATATTAGCAAAAATCTATAACAGTCTCTTAATTCTAAAATAACACTTTATATCACTGTTTAATTTTGTTTCAGTTGTTAGGCAAATCAAATTTGAATTTGAATAATTTTTTAATGTTGATTTAATGTTGATTTTGTTTGCCCATTTACAAGCATACAGCATTAAACGTTGTTTCAACATTATTTCAACCAAATGTCCAACATGTGCAACGGGGAACTGCATTTTCAGTCTGTTTCACACACACAGCTATAAGCACCATGAGAGCGCGTAAATGATGCTCATGTCGAGAAATGACTTTTTACCGCGGTGGAAAGACCTTCAATAAATTTGTTTCTGCTCTGCAAGTGTTGTGACGAACTGGATGGCTCCGTTTATTGAAATCATTAATTATTGAAATGTCAACACTGAGGAACAAATAAATGCACGTATGAACACAATTCATGCTGTAAATGTTTCACGCTTCATGTAGAGGACAGAAAAGCTGGACAGAGCATCTGATCTGAATTAGCTGCTGGTCTGTGGTGAAACTGAGGCTCATTATGACCCATAGTTCATCTGGACGGGTAACGTTTCTAATTCAACACATCAGAATCAAGCTGTTAGTTTCTGGGTTGTTTTACAGTAAGTGTTGCAAATCCATTTGACAAAAAAAGGCTCTTTGGAAAAAGGATCTGCTTAATGCATAAATAAATATACATATACAGTATGTGTGTGTATTCAAAGAATGGCAAGAAAACATTGAGTTAGATGTGAAATTATGAAAAAATTAAAAAGACTAAATCTTGTATTTACAACTAAGCGTTTTATTTGCAACTTTTTTTTTTTTACATATATATATAAATATATATATGAAGAGTTCATTTGCAAAAACAATTCTCAGAAATCATGTTTTTTCATTGTGCTTTCCAATTAATCTCAATCAAACTGCAGTTGGGTTATTTTGACTAGGTTAAAAAATAACTTTAAAAAACAGCTAACTAACACAATAAAACACAGTAAAAACATGATAACAATAAAAAACACGATTTTTGACAATTTAAAAAAATTGCGTTATCTGTATATATACACACACATTGTTTTATTACATATTTTAAAATTAGGCAAATAAGTAAATTCAATTGAAAAATAACAATAACCTGATGTGAATCAGTATTATTTTATTATCATGGCTATATACTATTATAGTTTGTATTATTATTTTTAATTAATTTAATGTTTATATTTTCTGTTTTCACTTTAATTGTAGTTAGTTTTAGTCATTTTGTTGTGCGTTTTTGTCATTTAATTAAATAATTTTGAAAAAATAGAAATGTTGCCTTAATAAAATAAACAAGTTTATGAGATAACTGAAAGTTTATACATGTAATGAAATATTTAGAGCGACACAATCTAAGCTGGAATCATCCAATGCTTCGCAAACAGAGTCTGTTTCATTTCTGCGACTCGTTTTTGAACCGTTAAAATCAATTCAATGATTTGTTTCTGTCAGATGTGTTCATGAAACGCCCACATGCCATTTTACATGAATCTGAATATGTAAACAACACCGACTGAATTATTTGACTTTGAGAAAAGCTGAAGGACTGGAGAAGATTTCAAAGAGAGAACGAAAAACATTCACTGAAAACAGATGAAAGCATTAAAGATTGCTGTTTCTGCTCACAGGTGATATTGATGAAGAGCTGCTAATAAACACACACACATTGAGTTCATTGAGAGCTCTTTCTTTCAGAAACACATCAGTATGAAAGGAGCCGCGGCTATAAAAGCTCTGAAAGAGTCTTCATTCATTGCTCCGTTCTCTCCAGATATCAACAGCTGACGCCTCTGTGGCTTTCGCTCTTTTGCATGTAAAGATTTTCCTATAAAAGTTAAGTAGCTCGTGCCTTATGACTCTGTTCACACGGATCATGTCTTTCAAACTGCCAAACAGATCAAAATACCATAAAAATGTCATAAATATCTACATCAAGACTGACTTAAACTTCTTTTAGGCTAAATCGGCAAACCTGTTCTGGCATAATTTTGTCATATACATTTGAATTATTTTATTTAATGAAAATAAGGAACAAATCAGGCTGTAATTTGTATTCAGACACATATTTTGGTAACATGGTTGCAAAAATCATGCAAAACAAACAGAAAATTAAAAGCTCATATAATATTTAGGTTGACTATTTTTTACCCTTGTTAAAAAGTGCACTTAATTGTGCTGAATGTGCACTTGTAGTGTACTTCAAATCTTACTACTTGCATCTAATATTGATAAAATAAAAGGGAACTTAAGTGTACTTAACTTAACAGATTTGTACAAGTGTGTTTTGTAATAATGTCAAATTAAAAGTCTTTAAAGAACATTTTAAATGTAATAATCTTTTGTTGTGATGTGTTGACTAAAGCACATGTATAGTACTTGATTATAATTTTAACTGTAGTGACTTATTCAACATTACATTTTAAGTTAAAATATTTTAAATGTACTAAATTGCTACCTTATCATTGCAAATGTGTAAATACAAACATATTTAAATACAAGTTTCAATAGAAATTGCATTATTTTAGTTACCAGCTTTTCAGTACATTTAAACATATTTCAAAAACAATAGAATTATGAAATCTACATAAAGCTATACTTAAGTATGTCAAAAAAGCACCGCTAATTGCAGTTAATATAAATGTAAAATATTATACATTTTTATTTTTAATTGAAATTAACGTGCAGTTAAGTGTCTGAAAAATTACAATCAGTTTGCACTAAAATATATTTTAAGTATTTTATTTCAGTATTTTTTCTGTATTAATATTTTTTAATCAGTGTTTTCCTCCCATAATGCAATGCATGTAGAGAACCGCCCCTCCAGACCTTCTGAACTTTAAAAAGTTGCATATTTTTTGAAGATAAGAGTCTAACAAACAAAAAAAGCATAATTGGCAGACCCTGAACACTGGTCATGCAACAGATCAATTGCATTTGCATGCAAAATACCTTCATTAGCATAAATTACTCTAGCAGTAAGTATCGTCCTGTATTGTCTGACAATAATTGGGACAATTAGACGATTACAATGACGCTGATAGCAGCTCTCACTTCGGCTGTGATTGCTTTGACATCAGACAGCGCCACTCAAATGATTTCATTACATTTTAATTTCCCATCAACCTCAGTGTCACCAGCTGCCTTTCAGCAAAGGAGAAACAAAGTGGTTTGTTCACAAGAGTGATGGAAATACACCTGAATATGAGGAAAAGACAAAGAAATGAGAAAAAGTGCAGAGAAACAAGCACACTCTTGACATTGTGAGAGAAGGACGAACATCCAAAGCTTCACCGCATGAGAATGAGTTGTTTTGTGACTTAAATTGGGATAAAAGGTTGTGCATTACAGTGAGTTTACTTCACTTGACAAAAAGGTTTTGTTAAAGAAACTTAACTGAGGTAAAATCTGAAAAAAATGGTGTAGAAACATTTTTTTTTTCACCAATAATTGGTGTAGAAATTGCTAGTAAATTTCACAATTATTTACAAAGAAATGGCAAGTAACACACTGAATTAAACATGATATACGTGCAACAATAACCACAATCATCATAAGTCATATTTGAAAAACAGATCCTATTGATACATTTAGTTAGAAAATGTCACTTTCCTTGATCCAAGTTGTGCATTATTTTCTTATGTTATAGCGCCTCCTAGCACTGTAAATCATGAGATTTGGCAGGTTTACTCAGACTGTCCAGATGTACATTTGCACCATTTTTTGTGAAGTTTGGACTCTGCATTAACAATATACAGGTCAATTAGTAATTATGGCCTCGTTTAAAACATGCATTGGCTTGTATCTGCCAAGCGATGAGATGAATCCAAATTAGATGACAAATTTGAATGTAAAGCATCTCTAGATGCTTCATGCTAAACTTCATATGCATCAGACGAATGGCCTAAGACTGGTTTTCATTGTCACTAAAGCTTCATTGGGAAAATTTAAAACAGCGTGTCCAGATTCAGACTTGATGGAGGATTCATAAGGAGACAATTTTGACTATATATTTTTGGATCTGATCTAAATCTACTTTAACATGCATAAATCATACACTGCAAAAAAAAAGATTTTCTTACTTAATATTTGTCTTTTCTAGTATAAATATCTAAACATTCTTGAATCAAGATGCATTTACTTGAAAAGTGAAATGATTTAAGATATTAAGTCTTGTTTTCTTAAAAAAAAATTATTACAATTTTGTTAGTTTTTGCTTAAAACAAACAAAATATCTGCCAATGGGGCAAGAAAAATATTCTTGTTTAGCCTTTGAATTAAGATTATTTTTCTTACCCCATTGGCAGATATGTTTTGTTTGTTTTAACCAAAAACTAAAAATATATATATTTTGTTACTAAGAGAATCATTTTTTGCAGGGCAAAGCCCACCAAAAAAGCTGCAAGCTTCCATATAAAGTCTAATCTGTTAATTCAGCCAGACTCACGTGTAGAAACGCAGATGTCAGTCGGTCTGATACGGTGTGTGTTTGTGTCTCAGTGTCTCTTCAGGACATCACCATGAGGAAGGCCTTCCGCAGCTCCACCATCCAGGACCAGCAGCTGTTTGAGCGGCAGTCTCTGCCCGTCCCCATGCAGGAGACATACCAGCTGTGTGAACAACCTCCGCCGCTGAACATCCTCACGCCATACAGGTCAGAACCACATTCACACATCAGACCCAACATCAGATAATCACTCCGGAGACGGTTACATCTGACCTCAGAATTACTAAAGTAACACGAGCTGCAGTCAGAACTCTGAACATTCTGAAAAACATTATATTCAGCCTAAATACATTCATTTATGCCAATAAAACTCATTTTAAATGTAGTTTTCACTACATTTTTGTCCTGTTTTCCAGTATAGCTAACTATAAACATTTTTAAATCAAAATATATTCACTTGAAATGCAAAATGACATATTATATCTTGTTTTCTGAATAATTTATGAAAATAAGTGAGTTTTTGCTTTAAAAAAATGCTAAATATCTGTCAGCAAGGTCAGAAATATAATCTCGTTTTCCCTTGGAATTAAGTTTATTTTTCTGACCCCATTTTCTTCGTGTTTAAAGCATAAACTTAATTCTGATACATTTTTCAGAAACCAAGACTTAATATTGTTTGTCATTTTGCTTCTCAAGTAAATGTATCTTGATTTAAGAATGTTTGGATATTTGTTTTGGAAAACCAGACAAATTGTTTTATTATTTTTTCTCTCCAGTGAACTCAAACACTACTCAAATGATCTGAGCTCATATTTTTGCTCTGTATGTTTAGTGTTAGTGACTCACAGGTGTCTGTATTTCTCCTGAGGACTTTTATTTGATACTTCATGAACGATGCAAGGATAGAGCCATATTGTCTCCATCTGTGCTCTGGTTTATGCCGTTGTCATGTGTCCCTGCTGCTGTTTTCACGCGTGCGTCACACCGAGCGAGTGTTTCTGGAATTAATGCTCGTTACTGGAGGCTGGAACATTTATTTTGAGAGCTGCGTAATATGCATGAGCTCTCTCTCTTCACACGTTCCCTCATTACTTCATGAAGACGCCGGCACCGGAGGTTATTTTATTAGACATCAGGACATATGTTTCCTCTCCTCCTGTAAAACCGTTGTCTTCCACTCCTGCTAAAAATGGTACAAAAGACATCTGTTAAATCGCTCATTTTGCTCAACAGTCGTTTTATGCGCGTCTTCAATCCTCAGGATAAATTCAACAGAAGTAGTGTCTTCTGCTCACCAGGGCTGCATTTATTTGATCAAAACTACAGTAAAAATTGTGAAATATTATTACAAATTAAAACAGCTGTTTTCTATGTGAATATGTGTTAAACTGTAATTTATTTCTGTGATGCGCAGCTGTATTTTCAGCATCATTACTCCAGTATCTTTCAGAAATCATTATAATATACTGATTTACTGCTCAACAAACATTTCTGATTATTATCAATGTTGAACACAGTTGTGCTGCACAATATTTTTGTGGAAACCGTGATACATTTTATTTTTCAGGATTCACAGATGAATAGAAAGTTCAAAAGAACAGCATTTATTTGAAACAGAAACCTTTTGTAACATTATAAATATCTTTACTGTCACTTTTGATCAGTTTAATGCATCCTTGATTAATTGTAAGACTGTAAAACAACCACAGCAGCTCAAATTCACACGTTTTTCTTCATCTGTTGCGATGAAACTGTGTGAATGTGTAATTTTCAGCACTGATTGGCCTGTCAGGTGAGTCTGGAGGTGATAATTGCTTCATTTGTTCATTTCT
>NC_136752.1:29125370-29250370 GCF_936440315.1 Barbus barbus | reverse complement strand
TCCACCACCATGAGCTCTTAGGGGCTCCGTAATAATTACACTGTAACACGGACACCTTAAAATACAGTGTAACCCAAAATTATTATTTTTTCTTTTTTATAGTCTTGTAATTCTGAGTTTGAGTTTAAATCTTGCAATTCTATGTTTATATCTTGCAGTTCTACTGTTTTTTCTTGTAATTCTGTTTGAGTTTAAATCTCGCAATTCTGAGTTTGTTTATACACTATATTGCCAAAAGTATTGGCACCCCCTTCTAATGAACATGTTTGACTACTTTAGTCATTTCTATGAGTACAAATCTTAATGTTTAAGTTTTAGGCTCAAGGTCTGCATATAAAGTCAGTGTTCAGTGTTCAGCTGGGATCAGGACTTGTCTTTCTGCAGACCAGTCCAGTTCTTCCACACTGACTCAATCAATCATGTCTTTTTGAACCGTGTCTTATACACAGAGACACTGTCATGTTAGAATAGAAGGGTTCTGTCCAAACTGTTGCTATAAAATTAGAAGCACACAATTCCCTAAAATATCATTATATGCTTCAACATTAAGATTTCTACTCATAGAAATTACTAAAGTAGTCAAACCTGTTCATTAGAAGGGGGTGAACCAATACTTTTGGCAATATAGTGTATTTCACAATTGAATGTAATTCTGTAATTACAGAGTTTGAGTTTAAATATCGCAATTCTACATCATATCATGCATTTTGTAATCAATCAGTACCAGGGTATAAATTAAACTGGCTCAATACTGCAGTGCTTTACTGTACTAGTCGCTTCCTAAACTCAAAACTAAAGTCAGACTGAGCATACACAAGTTTTCCCGAAATAACTTCTCTTCAGATGCCCTCTGTGTCTCTCACTGAGAAGTTGTGTGTGTTTGTGTGTGTGTGTGTGTGAGAGAGAGAGAGAGAGCGTGTGAGAGCGTTTGAGAGAGTGTGTGTATGTGTGAGTGTGTGTGTGTGAGAGAGAGCGTGTGTGAGTGTGTGTGTGTGCATGTGCGTGTGTGTGTGTGTGTGTGTGTGTGAGAGAGAGCGTGTGTGAGTGTGTGTGCACGTGCGTGTGTGTGTGTGTGTGTGTGTGTGAGAGAGAGAGAGAGAGCGTGTGAGAGCGTTTGAGAGAGTGTGTGTATGTGTGAGTGTGTGTGTGTGAGAGAGAGCGTGTGTGAGTGTGTGTGTGTGTGTGTGTATGTGTGTGTGAGAGAGAGAGCGTGTGTGAGTGTGTGTGTGTGTGTGTGTATGTGTGTGTGAGAGAGAGAGCGTGTGTGAGTGTGTGTGTGTGCATGTGCGTGTGCGTGTGTGTGTGTGTGTGTGTGTGTGAGAGAGAGAGCGTGTGTGAGTGTGTGTGTGTGTGTGTGTGTGTATGTGTGTGTGAGAGAGAGAGCGTGTGTGAGTGTGTGTGTGTGCATGTGCGTGTGTGTGTGTGTGTATGTGAGAGAGAGAGAGCGTGTGTGAGTGTGTGTGTGTGAGAGAGAGAGCGTGTGTGTGTGAGTGTGTGTGTGTGTGTGTGTGTGTGTGTGTGTATGTGTGTGTGAGAGAGAGAGCGTGTGTGAGTGTGTGTGTGTGAGAGAGAGAGCGTGTGTGAGTGTGTGTGTGTGTGTGTGTGTGTGTATGTGTGTGTGAGAGAGAGAGCATGTGAGAGCATTTGAGAGTGTGTGTGTGTGTCTCCTGGCCTGAACTCTGATCAGCAGCACGATTCGAGTTATTTCTGGTTGTTTCTGACTGCGCTTCAAGCTGATGGCTGCTGACAGTGTGTGTGTGTGTGTGTGTTTGATGTTCGTATCGCTCTGGTTGCTGGTGAAGCGCTCAGAGCAGCAGGAGTTTGTCTCCCGCAGAGATCATGGTGTGCGGCTTTGAAAGCCATGATACAAACACAGACGACACTCAAACACAACACTGAGCTCACTTTCATTTAAATGCATCAGAAGTACGGCATTATTATAAAAGCCCGATTCCACCACAGAATAAAATAATTAAAAAGGGTAAATGAGACTTTTATCTCACAAGTTGGACTTCTGGTTTCTCTGTGAAAAAAGTCAGAATTGCAAAATATAAAGAGAACTGTGAAATATAATATATTCTGCTGTTTTTTCTGACAATTATAAGTTTATTCTTGTAATTTTGACTTTGAGTTTATATCTCGCAATTCAAATTTCTTTCTTGTAATTCTGAGTCTGAATTTAAATCTCACAATTCTGAGTTTATATCTCGCAATTCTATGTTTTTATTTCCCAAATTCTATTTTTTTTCTAGTAATTCTGAGTTTGAGTTTATAACTGGAAATTTATATCTTACAATTATAATTTATATCTTACAATTATAATTTTTTTCTTGTAATTTTGAGTTTGAGTTTAAATCTCGCAATTCTAATTTTGAGTTTATATCCCGCAATTACGCATTTACATCTCGCAATTCTATTTGTTCTTGTAATTCTGAGTTTGACTTTATATCTTGCAATTCTATGATTTTTTCTAGTAATTCTGAGTTTGAGTTCATAACTGGCAATTTTAAATTTATATCTTACAATTATAATTTTTTTCTTGTAATTTTGAGTTTGACTTTATATCTCGCAATTCTACGTTTATATCTTGCAATTCTAAGTTTGCTTATATCTCGCAATTGTAACTTTTTATATCTCCCAATTTAATTTTTTTTTCTTGTAATTCTTAAGTTTGATTTTAAATCTCGCTATTCTAAATTTTAATTTATATCTAGCAATTCTACATTTATACCTCACAATTCTATTTTTTTCTTGTAATTCTGAGTTTGAGTTTATAACTGGAAATTTATATCTTACAATTATAATTTATATCTTACAATTATAATTTTTTTCTTGTAATTTTGAGTTTGAGTTTAAATCTCGCAATTCTAATTTTGAGTTTATATCCCGCAATTACGCATTTACATCTCGCAATTCTATTTGTTCTTGTAATTCTGAGTTTGACTTTATATCTTGCAATTCTATGATTTTTTCTAGAAATTCTGAGTTTGCTTATATCTCACAATTGTAACTTTTTATATCTCCCAATTTAATTTTTTTTTCTTGTAATTCTTAAGTTTGATTTTAAATCTCGCTATTCTAAATTTTAGTTTATATCTAGCAATTCTACATTTATACCTCACAATTCTATTTTTTTCTTGTAATTCTTAAGTTTGATTTTAAATCTCGCTATTCTAAATTTGAGTTTATATTTAGCAATTCTACATTTACACCACATAATTCTATTTTTTCTTGTAATTCTGAGTTCGAGTTTAAATCTCACTATTCAACGTTTATATTTTGCAATTCTAATTTTTTTTTCTTGTAATTCTGAGTTTGAGTTTATATCTCGCAATTCTACGTGTATATCTCGCAATTCAATTTTTTCTTTCAGACAAATTGACTTCTGAGAAAAAAGCCCAGTAATCTCGTACGAGTCTCCTCTAGAGTTTCAGAAGAGATCTCAACTATGTCTCAAACTGAGCTCAGATTAGCTGAAGATACCAAAGTCAGAAATAAAAAGTCAGAGATCTCAGTATGAACTCAAAACAGTTCTCACTGAATTCTTTCAAGCTAATAATTGTAAAGCTATATGACAATAAGGCACTATTTCTCAAGAAATTTTAGGAGAATCATCTGAGACAAATACATGAAATGCACCATGAAGTCGGCCAGTTTGTAGCATCCAGTACCAGTGATGATGCCAGTTTCCCACTCCGTTACCATGGTGATGCCATCTTTAACACACTCAGAACTGAGTGCAAGGACAATAATAGATGCATTGATATTCAGACAGCTGCCTGTCAGGAGAGAGTCGACTACACGGACATGATCACTCAAAATAAAACAAAAATGCAATATGGCTTTGTGCGATTATCAAGTGGCAAAGGCTGCGATTTAATTAAATAAATACATGCACTGTGTGTTTCAGAGAGAAACGCAGCACTATGTTCATTTACACAGGAGCAGCTCATGATCCGTCTGTGTTTACAAAGTCACTTTAACCTGCAATTAGGAATAAAACATTATTTCATTATTTATTCTCTTAAATATTTGTTTTTCTACAGTAGTGATGTGATTATTATTGCTAAAATTATTAATCATATTAAGAAATACTACTACTGTAATGTTCTAGATTTTTTATTAATGATAATTATAATAAAAACAACTTAAAATTGTTATTATTATATTTTTCTTAAATATTAATTTTTACAGTAGTGATATTACTATTATTGCTAAAAAAATCATAATAAGAAATATTACTACTGTAATGTTTCTTGGTTTGTTTAATATTTTTATAAATAATAATCATAATAAAACAACTGCCTTAAATTTGTAAGTATAATAAAATAAATAAATATTAATGGGTCAGGTTTTGGTTTCCTGTGGTTTATCGTCAAAATAAAATAGTGTTGATTTAACGTTTGAAATTTTTAAATAAATATTAGTATTGTAATTTCACAGTGGTACTGTAAAATAAAACTATTAGTTATTATTATTATTAGACTTTTCTTTAATTAACTTTAGTGCTGTCAAATGATTAATCTCGAATTAATCCAGAATAAAAGTTTTTGTTTACATAACATGTGTGTGTGCTGTGTATATTTATTATGAATATATAAATACAAACACATGAATGTATATATTTAAGAAAAATATGTTATATAAAAATAAGAATATAAATGTATATACATGTAAATATTTTCAAAATATATACATGCATGTGTTTGTATTTATATATACATAATAAATATACACAGCACACACATATATATATTATATAAACAAACTTTTATTTTGGATACGATTAATCGTTTGACAGCACTAATTCATTTTCTTTAATTATTTAATTGTATTTTTAACTGTAAAATATTAAGAAATATTAAAATATTAATATTACAGTAGTTATGATTAACCATAAAAAATGTTTCTTATTTAGTTTAATATTTTTATTAATAAAAATCATAATAAAAACAACTTAACTTAAAAACTGCCTTAAATTGACATATAATCAAATTTATAAATATTTATAGATTTAGAAAAGAAAAGCATTAATGGTCAGGTATTGCACAGCTGTGTAAACTTTGGGAAAAACATATGTTGCCATGACTTACCAATCATATGGTTTTTACACACACACACACACACACACACACACACACACATGCACACACATGCACACACACACACACACACACACACACGCACGCACACACACACACACACACACACGCACACACACAGACGTTTCACTATCCTTGTGGGGACTCTCATAGGCGTAATGGTTTTCTACTGTACAGACCGTATATTCTATTGCCCTACACCTAAACTTAGCCCTCACAGGAGACTGTGCATTTTCACATTTTCAAAAAACGTAATTCTGTGTGAAGAATAAATACAGAATAAATGGTCAGGATTTACTTTGCAACAATTTTCACTCAGAAATTGCTAAATTTGTAAATTTCCCAATTAATTCCAAAGAAATGGCAATACATTTAATTAAACAAAATTATCACATAGAAAACCTGCGTTGTATTTTCTTGTACAAAATACTCCAATAATCATAGTTTTTTAATTTATAACTTTGAAAAATCATTTTGTCCTTGATGTTTGATTCTTAACGTTATAAGAACGTTATTTAAACGTTCACACAACGTTCCTGTAACAATGCTCTCAATTTGTATGTTACAAATGTAACATTTTAGGAACATTGTGTTGAATGTGTAAAATACTCTATCTAGGCTTCACTGTCTACATGATATGAACGTTTCTTCCACATTTACCAGAACGTTCTTTTAACGTTGCACTCAGAAGTCGTGGCCTAATGGTTAGAGAGTTGGACTCGTAATCCAAAGGTTGTGGGTTCGAGTCTCGGGCCGGCAGGGATTGTAGGTGGGGGGGAGTGAATGTCCAGCGCTCTCTCCACCCTCAATACCACGACTGAGGTGCCCTTGAGCAAGGCACCGAACCCCCAACTGCTCCCCGGGCGCTGCAGCATAAATGCTACGGGCGCCGCTGCTCCGGGTGTGTGTTCACGGTGTGTGTGTGTTCACTGCTTCGGGTGTGTGTGTGTGTGTGTTCACTGCTGTGTGTGTGTATGTTGGATGGGTTAAATGCAGAGCACAAATTCCGAGTATGGGTCACCAAACTTGGCTGTATGTCACTTCACTTCACTTCACTTCAGAACATTGAGAGAACATCTGTATCACCTTAAAGGGATATTTTACAATATTTATAAATAGAAAGAGTCAAAGATGTTTTTCTCCAAATGTATATACTTTTGTCTGTTATTCAACTCTATCTATCCATCCATCCATCCATCTATCTATCTATTATAATTCCCCCAACAAAATTTTTTTTACTTTTGTTTCCAAAAAATGTTTTTGCTTTTTTCTGCTTCCAATATTAATCAATTTTTCAATAATTTTATGGGTCAGGTATATATTACTTTTTAAGAATGCTAGCAATCAGCCGATACCAGTATGGTCAACGCTATATTGTGCATCTCTGTTTGTTTTTTTATTTGTTATTTTTCATGTGTGTTTGGTAGATATTTCTCTGGTGCAGTTCTATTGTGTTACGCTGTGTTAAATTGTGCCCTTGGTTCTTCTTTTGTCATTTTGTTTTGTAGTTGCAGGATCCCCACATGTATGATCAGGTCTATAAATATCTAGACCTTCCAGTGCAGGTATGTGAACATCAGAGCCGCTTCATTCTGACCTGCACCGGGAACCAAACAATCAATCACCGTACGGCACGCAGGCGCTCAGGCGCTGATGCTTCATCTGGAAAACCATGATTCTAGGATATATGATACTATTGTAGATTTTATTAATAATTTGAATTAGTTTTCAATTTAAAATATTTCCTTTAAATTTTTTTTAGCAAATTTTTTTTTGATTTTCCATTTTCATTTTATTTAAAGTTTTAATTTAGTTTAGTTTGTTTGCTGTTTTAATTTTGAGATTTTCCATTTTCATTTTAATTAGTTTCAGTATTTTATTTTAGTATTTTAGTTGTGTATTTTTGCCATTTTAGTTTTTATATTTTCCATTTCCATTTGAATTTTAGTTATATTTTTAACAATTTAGTTTTTTTTTCATTTTAAAGTTTTAGCAATTTAGTTGTTTTTACATTTTTTTTTCTATTTTCTATTTTCATTTTTGTTAAAATTGTAGTAATTTAATTGATTTTGCGGTTTTAATATATTTTGTTTTTACATTTTCAAGTTTTAGTAATTTTGTTACATATTTTCCATTTTACTTTTACTTCGTTTGAGTAATTTTATTGTCATTTTAATTATTGTTTCTATATAATTTTCATAAATTTTTATTTCAGTTGTAGTTATTTTAATGCAGTTATTTTACAATTTATTTTATTTCAAGTAACACAATTTTTTATGGTTTTATGCAGTCAGTGATCTTTGAATTATTGAATTGAATATATATAAATTTAATGCACAATAATTCAGTGTCTGTAATAAAATATTCCCTATCAGATATTTATTCACACAGAAGGTTAAAATGAAACTCAGTGTTTTCCAGATGATTCATCAGAGATCTCAGCGACGTGTGTGCATTTGGTTTGGCTGTTTTCTTTCACAAATTCTCTTCTTGATTTGGTTTAAGTCAAACGCAGAAACTCAAGCCATCCAGATTTGTTTGTTTCCTGTCTTTCTGACCTGTCCAGCTTTTCCACGTGTGTGTGTTGCTCTGCTTTGATTGATAATTTTCGCTCTGAATCAGACGTTCAGTGTGAATCAGGACTGAGTGTGGAAATGATTTGCTTTCATACTTTAAAATCTGATACAGCAGAACCTCCTCTAGCCTCTGAATCCACTCATATTTCAACACTAAAATGAACACAACATTTTATACATATATATATATATATATATATATATATATATATATATAATAATTTATACATACAATAATGATATATATTATATATTAATATATAACAATAATAATGCAATGAATAATTATATATTTTTGGTTGATTTTATACATTTATACATTTATTTTATCCCCAAATTTATTTAGTTATTTATTCCATGTACGGTATATGAATAATTTCATAATTGAATGATAAGGGGGAAAAACTTAATAAATAAATAATATAGATAATATATATATATAGAAATTACTAAAATAAACCTATATGCAATGACAAATTTGGTGTAAAATATCATGGCATTTCTCTCCAGATCATTAGATTCAATTTTCAGTCTTCTATGTGTTGTGGATGCTGTAATGTAAAAATGCACAAATTATAATAATTAATTAAATTTGGAGGTAAAATACATCAGAAAAAATCTAGTTAATTAAAAATATTATTTAATATTATAAATATAACAAAAATTCAAATGGAAAAGTAAAATGGAAATCTAAAAATGCACAAATTATAATAATTACCGTAATTAAATTTGGAGTTCAAATACATCACATGAAAAAATTAAAAAAAATTAAATGAAAATGGAAGATCTAAAAATAAAAAATTTATGGCAAAAACAGCTATATAACTAAACAGAAAAAAAAAAAAAAAAAAATGTGCACACTCATGTCTTGAGTGTGTGTTTGTGTGATTTTGTTCATATTTCTCCTGATATGTCAGATCTTATGAGTGAAATATGAACAGACCTGGTTTCTTCTCTGGCTGTGTTTCTCCTCGTGCTGCTAAACCTGCTTCTGCTTCACAGTAGAGACAAACTGAGCGATTGAGCTGCTGGAGACCAGACTAATGCTCCGTCTGTGTGTGTTCCTCCAGCAGAAGAACATCGACCGTCCTCAAGATCCGGAGAAGATCCCGCGAGCGCCTCACAACCGAAGGAAGGAGTGGGAGAAGATGGCTCTGGGAGCGGAGCTCGCCGGCGACGAGGACAAACACAGAGATGCCAACGGATCGGCAGCCTACCACGAGCACAGGCCAGTTTCTGGAGACCAATCCTCAAATAATGCTTTGGGCTAGAGCCCTGCACGGGCCTCAAATTTAGGGCCGGCCCAGGCCCGATACGCTCAGGCCTAGCCCGGCCCACGTCCGACAGCTTATCAGAATTACCGACCCGAGCCCGTCTGTTTTCCCTCTTCTCCTAAAACAGTTTATACTACTGTTTCGGCTATTAAAATAGTTCAGTTTTGTGTGTAATGGCAAACTTATTATATTTTGTTTCGTTTTTTTATTAAGTTAATTTAGAAAAACGTTTGGAGCATTTTTGTTCGTTAAATAGCCTATAAGTTTTAGTTTTTTTAAAGTAACGACCAAGCGGCCAGCGGCATGAGCTGATCATAGCCTATGTTTGATCAATTTAGCCTTCTCATATCATCACGACTTGCCTAAAATAACATCTATAGATATACTAAAACAGTTCAAGTATATAACAATGTTTAAACGTTAAACCTGCGCTAATATAATAATGTGCGCAGCGCGCTCTGCAGGACATGGAGGCACCAGCAAACACTTGCATTGTCTTCAGTGGAAACAAATTAAAATAGCCTACGCCGTCTTTTTTTTTTTTTTGATAAAGGTAAGAGTAATACATCATTGGGACCTGTAAAGGGTCTACTTGTATTTGTGTGCACTCACAATACCAACAAAAGGTAGTTCTTTTATAAAACAAAGAAAACAAACCTGATGTGCTTTCTGCCGTCTCGTCTTGAACAGGAGCTTCAGCAGAGAATACATGCCTCACAGACATGATACATATATCTATAGAAAGCTTTAAATTATCACTTAACGAAATAAAACAATCGAAAACAAAAACTCTTTTATTATAATTTAATCATAATCAATAAAGATGCATTTCTCTCTAAAGGCGCGTCTAATGAGGAGACGGCGAGTCAGGATCAGAAGCTTCATCCTTGAGACACAGACTCAGAAAACATTAGTTTATTAGTAAATAGTTCAAATATCTCCTTACTATTTCCTGCAGACACATTCATGGTTGTGTTTGCTGGGGTTTTGCAGCAAGCTTTAGTCTATTGTTTTGCATTGTTTTAAATATAAATATAAATATATAAATATATTGCGTGCATTTGAACGCAGAAGTATTCAGCTGCTGCTGCTGCGGGACACTAAACACCATCGAGCTGCTCTCAGTCGCGGCACGGTCTCCTGTTGTTTCCACCAGCGCGGCAATGTTTTTCATCACTAATCGATGGATGTCTACAATATAAAAATAAGGAGAAACCCAAAACAGGCCCGAGGCCCGGCCCGCGTCTGAACTATGACGTGAAAATTGGCCTGAAGCCCGGCCCTAGAGGCGTAAAAAAGTCGGGGCCCGTCGGGCCCGGGCCGAAATGCAGGACTCTACTTTGAGCTCAAATCCTGGGTTCCTACACATTTTCCATTTCATAAGTCCAGACTCAAATTTCCAAACCTCTTAGTAGATATTCAGAGCATATTTAACATAAAAGGTATATACAACTTTATTTTAGATATATAGTACTTTTTTTTTCATTGATTTTCTCGAAGTGACAACCGGCAGAGCCCCTAATTAAATAATAATAATAATAATAATAAAAACTGATTTTGCATGCACACAGAAAACTTTTTTGTGCCCTCGAGAAACTATTCACATGCACATGCATTTTTTGCATGCTTACGCATTACAATTCCTAGTTTTATTTAACCTACTTCCTTTGTGCATCACTGCCATCTTGCTATGAATAAAGCGACAGCATGGATGCACATGAATTAATAGAAATCTACTTGCTCAAAATTCGTCCTTTATGCAAAGATTAATGGTTTCTCGTGCACACATAAAAGTCTGTATATTTTTCATTTTTGCAAAAGGCTATGAAATGTCAAAAGTCGCATAATGAGAGATTTACAAGTAATTTTTAAAAGACTGGTCTTTTTTGTTTGTTTGTTTGTTTGTTTTGGAACTGTTTGATCATGGGTCTCATTTATATCAGTTTTTGAGCTGTCAAAATTACCTACAAATAATACTTTGTTCACTCAAAAACTGAGGTGCATGGGCTGAAATCAATGAGGCCAGTTCCAAAAAGAAATGCAATATTTGTGCTAATTGAAAGAAAACTATTTTACAAAAAGATAATAAAATAAAAAAAATATAATAAAATCCTCAAAAATGGTTCATGAGTAACACTTTACATGAGGTGTCATTTATTAATATTAACTAATGTATTAACTAACATGAACCAACAATGAACTGCATTTATTACACTATTTATTCATCTTTGTTAATGTTAGTTAATGAAAATACAGTTGTTCGTTGTTTATTCATGTTAGTTCCCAGTTCCCAGATGAATGTTATAATAAACTCAAACACACAACAACATGCAGAGATGGAGTTTGAGACGCTCCACATGTAAATTATCTACAGTTTGTGAGGAACAGCATTAACTGTGAACGGAGCCGCTCTGACACGCACGCACATAGCCTACACACATGTAAATTATTAAAGCACACATATTAAACCTGCATCGCATATATTTCATTGAATCGTAGTGTTTGTGAATTCTTAATAGCATTATGCTTTATTATGATTTTTAAATGGGTTTAATACGTGGAATGCGTCACTGATTATTCAACACGGGCAAAATGCAATCGAGGATTTTTTTAAATCGAATACTTCAACAGAATTGAGGAATCGTTGCAGCCCTAGTTTGAGGATGTGTTTTCTGTATGTTCTGTTTGACAAGCGTCTCTCTCTCTCTCTAGTAGATTACAGAAATATAAATGTCAATTAATGAATTTTATTGTTGGTCAAGCTAATTTAGCAATTTATATTTCTAGGAAAAATAAAATAGAACAGAGAAATGGACAGCACATTGTATCAGTTTTTAAAAATGTTTAAATCAAGAATTATTGTTGATTTTAATTATTGCAAATTGATGAATGCAATTAATGTTTTTAGGTTTGAATGGTGTTGTGATGTTGGGTTGTGTTATGTACTTAATGAGGAGTTGTATTAAACACGAGTTAAGATAGTAATATAATGGTTTGTGTTAATTGTTAAAATAACTGTTTTTAATAAAGCGATTGTAAAAATCAAACTCTCTCTCTCTGTCTCTCTGCAGGCAGTGCATCGATAATCTGGACGGGCCGTTCTCTCTGGCCGCGCTGCCGTACTCTCAGATGAACGAACTCCTGAACCGTACGGGAGAGAGAAACTACGGCCGCCCGCATGAGCCTCCACCACCACCACCAACCTACCCCCCCGACACCAAACCAGCCTCCGTTATCAGGTACACACACACACGCACACACACACATGCACTCACACACACACACGCACTCACACACTCGCGCACATACACGCACTCACACACACACACACACACGCATGCACACAAACACACTCGCATGCACGCACACACACACACACACACTCACACACACACACATGCACCCGCGCACACACACACACACACTCATGCACGCACACACACACTCATGCACACACATGCACTCACACACACACATGCACCCGCGCACACTCACGCGTACATGCACACACACACACACACACACACACACACACTCATGCACGCACACACACACACACTCATGCACACACTCATGCACGCACACACACACACTCATACACACGCACACGCACACACAAACACACACTCTCACTCACACACAATCGCACAAACACACACACTCACACACACGCGTGCGCACACACTCATATACAAATTTATTAAAAATGTAATCAAAATTATTATTATTTTATTTCATTAGAATATTTTCTACAATAAAGTGTTTACTGTTGCTTTAATATTTGTGAAAATACATTAAGATAGTATTTTATTATTGCAACTAAAAAGTGTATCATAATAATTAGAATTATCATTATAATGATCAGCTCAGCTCATCATTTGTTGTGTACTGTGAGCGTTAGTGAGTGTGAGTTAGTGTGTTTATAGTCTGTACTACAGGACGGATCTGCTGAAGCTTCAGATTCACTCAATAATCTTACTGAGGCTTTAATAAAATGCCTAGTTTTAATTAGATTACATTATCCAATTTTGAATTGGACTGAATTATTTTATCACTACTTTTTAGTACTGAGTTTAAGGGTGAATCCTGTGAAAACCTGTCCAGGTCACATTTCACACCAAAATCAAAAGAAACAGAAAAAGTTAAGTAATATTTGCATTGTGACAATTTTTTCCGTATTTCTGTCTCGCAGCTCCAGCTCAGGTTTCTCGGACAGCATCACGCAGTCTCCAGATCGCACACCTGTCTTCCTCAACTCCCATGCCCCGCCCCCGGCCCCTCCCCCTTTACCCCCGCCCCCTCCTCCCCTGTCAGCCAGCATATCAGGTTCAAGAATGCGCAGTTCAGCTCCGCCTCCGATCCCTCCCTTACCTTCCCAGCAGCCCCCGGCCATCCCCCCTCCCCCCGCCCCCCTCCAGATCGCCCCGGGCGTCCTGCACCTCGCCCCCCCTCCGGTGGCGCCGCCACTTCACTCCTCTCCTGCCCGCGGACAGCTGGACAAGACTCCGCCCACAGCCGGAGACGGAATGGTTTTGCCGCCGCCTCCCCCTCCTCCTCCTCTGCCCCTCCCAGGAAACAGAAGCTCCTCCCCCTGCTCATCCTCAGGCCCGCCCACCATGCCTTCCTTCCCATCAGGAGCGGTTTCGTCACCGCCCACTCACTCGGGTCACGATGTCAAGAGGTATCCATCCAACCTGCCGCCAATCAGCGACGCCCGCAGCGTTCTATTGGAGGCCATCCGTAAAGGTAGGCGGAGTTTTGCTCAAGTTCACTTAATATATGCAAATTAGGTATCAGTCCAAAATCTACACTAAAAATAGTTGCACAGCAATAAAGTAACAAATTAATATACTTTAAATGGCATTAATAAAATAATACAAATATGTTAAATAAATGAAAATATTAAATCAGTATAATTTAAAATATATAATTAAAAATGTAGATGCATCATAACTTCAGATTGTGAGTTCTAGAACAGGCAGCAAATTAAATATTTCATTTGCTTGATCTTATATGAACAGTAAATCACAGCGCTTGCAACGCCAAGGTCATGAGTTCGATTCCTAGGAAATGCAAGAAGTGATAACATACAAATGTGCAGCTTGAATGCACTGTCTATAAAATGCATAAATGCAAACATGAGCATAACAAGCTTTACCTCGGTGTCTCAGGGATCCAGCTGAGGAAGGTGGAGGAGCAGCGGGAGCAAGAGGCCAAACACGAGCGCGTGGGGAACGACGTGGCCACCATCCTCTCGCGCAGAATCGCCGTGGAGTACAGCGACTCCGAAGACGAATCTGAGTTCGACGAGGTCGACTGGATGGAATGAGAGAAAGACGAGATGAACATCACGGGATCAAGAGTTTCTAGGAAGGATGAAGGCCTCCTTCCCAATAAGAGTTTTCCCACAAACACTCTCCGATCAGTCGCAGTCCAATTCAGGAAACATCAGGACTGCAGCCGACTGTATTCCATGTTCCCAGAATGCTTTGCTTTAATGTTTTTTAACCACTTGTTGTGCAATTAATGAATGAAAATAACCATGTTGGGTTTTTTATCGGTCATATTTCTTTCATTTGAATTGGTCCATCGTTTATTCTCAATAGGAACAACAAAAGCGGTTGGTTTGTTGTTATAGTTCGGTGCGAGAGACGACAACAGCCTCTTCTGGTCACGACAGGAGCGTCTCAATGCGGCAGATCAAAAGTGTCATATCAGAATGTGACGGATGACTATTAAACTTTCTATATCATCTAAACCGTTCTTCCATTTCAGAGATGTGATGTGTGATGTCATTTTGTGCTTGTGATGGACAACGTCAAAGGAAAAAAATGAAGGAACGCTTTTATTAGCTTGTCAAGACGACTTAAAATACATGATTAATCTCTTGTCCAGGTTATATTTCACCTCACAATGAAAAATGTACAAAAAAAAACAAAAAAACGTAATTTCCCATTAAGAAAATTTATTTTATTTTATTAGAATTTTTTTGCATTGTGATCTTGCATTTTGTTGTACATATATATATATATATATATATATATATATATATATATGTGTGTGTTTGTGTGTATATAATTTATTAATTAATTTAGAGGAAAAAATGTGCTGAAATAATATATTAAAATATATATTAAATATTCTATAATATATAAACACAAACACAAATATATAGGTTATATTCTATAAATATAATTTTTTTAAAATTGTATAAATAATTTTTTAAATATTTCAAATAATTTTTCCTCCTGATTACTAAATACATTTTTTTTTAGATATAATCATTAATTCTAAAATGGGCATTTAGCTCTAAAATGGGCTTAATTATCTTTTTCTTTCTTTTTTTTTAATGATATTTTTTTCTAAATTATTTCTTTGATTTTGGGGTGAAATGTGACGTTTTCATGAGATTCATACATTGAAATGTTGACATAAAGATCATATAAAAAACATTGTGGCCTTTTTCTGAGGTCTATAAATTGTAATTTACTGCATTTCTCAATTTATGAACAAAATAAAATTGTAGTAATTGTTTGCCAAAACGTGAGAACAGACCTAGTCATATTTCAAAGCAGACTTTGTGAGTGAACAAGAGATGAAAGTAAACGCTGTTGGGACTGAACGCTGGTTTCTCTTTCTTAGGCCTTATGGTTTGTATAAATGTTGATGAGTTGAATGTATTGTGCTGTTACTACATTTGCCTGCATTTCTCCAGCATTCGCTGTTTCTATGTTCCAAAAGGAAAAAAAGAGATTCAGAAACAAAGATTAAACATGATTTAAAATACTGTATACCGTGTAACGTATGTAACTGTTTACTGTAACAGTTTGCTTGAATTAATAAAAACTAATGTCCAAGGTTCTGACAGGATACTGAATTATGGGGTCATCCATTCATAAGAGGAATTTGGTGACGGAAACAGAAATATTTATACATTTATGTGCATTTACACAAACTTTTAAATGTAAAATGAAGGCATAAATATACACAAGAGTCATAATCGCAGGAAATAATGCATCACAAGCTCGAAGTTGTGGATTCTCCTGCAATGCTGACAGAAAACAAGATTGAAACTAGATGCCAAAAATCAATAATACTGATTTAGTGACTCTCAAAAGAACTAATATATTCACAGGTCATAAATTCAATAGAAAATAAAAGTTATTTTAGAAATTAAGAAATTTATTTTTATATTATCTTAAGATGATTTATGACTTTTTTTTATTATCTATTTTTTTTTTTTTTTTTTTTTTTTGTGAGAAATATGACCTAGACAAAGTTTTCGGAGATATTTTAAAAACATTGCATAAATGATATTAAATTATGCATAAACATTTTGGAACGAACTACAAACAAAAAAAAGTGATAAAAACACAATGTTATAAAAGTACTGATACATAATTTATCAGTTTATATAATTGTCATTTTTTATTTTATTTTCATTTTGGGGTGAAATATAAACTGCACATGTTTTTGACCAGTTTTCAGAGATTTACCCTTTTAAACAGTAATCAATCATCTTATATTAGTTTAGTCTGAACTACCATCCTAGATGAATTGGCCATTATTATACAAAAGCTTTTTGTGCTTTTTCAAAACATTTAACACATTATTTTTAAAAAATTAAAAAAATGAGCTGCTGTGACCTTTAGATGGCGCTACAGCATCAATAATCAATCCCTGAGAAAAATGCATGAAAATAGAAAGTCATCTGAAGTAAAAATCACAGAAGAAGAGACAAACAAGAGGAAGCGGCTGCTGTCACAGACCGACTCACACTTACTGCAAAGGTCTTATTTAACTAAACACCATTTCTAATTACTTTAATGTTGACCATACGTGCTCTTTTTCCCGGACTAAACAATGAAAATTACTTAAAATTAAAATAATAACAATAATAATATTGTTTGTAGGCGTTTTCAACCGTTCTCTGTAGATCCCGCCTTCTCGCACGCCACGATTGGTCAATTATGTACAGTCCCTGCACGCTATTGGTCAAACTAGTTTTCAGTCATTACCTTCAGCAAGTATGTAATCAGTAGGTAAACAAACACAAATCCTAGACACTTAAGGCAATTTCAGAAAATCTGACCAGGATTTTAAAGGAGTCATGAACTGCTTTTGTTTTATTTTATTTGTACTGTTCTCTGAGGTCCACTTATAATGTTATCAAGATTTTTACATTAAAAAAACATCATAATTTAGAAGTAATAGGCTATTTTCTGTCCTGTTTTTAACCCCCCTCATCAGAACGCTCTGTTTCAATAGGGGGGCAGATTGTAGACTAGGAAGTTAGTAAACGCCCACTGCTCTGATCGGCTAATAGATGTGTATGTTTGACAGCCTACATTCATTCCTCATAGATGGAGTTTTAGGTTAAAAACGCATAAATACTCAGCAAATGTCAAACAAGAAGAGACAAAGCAATGGTGATCACGTAATAAAAACAGTTACTCAGATGCACTCAACCACTTCTACTCACGATTTGAGATACAGAACGACACACCTGCATAGAAACTACTCACATCTCCAAACGACCAGGTACTGTGTCTCTCTCCAGCCGACGTAAGGAAGACCCTGTCCTGGATTAACCCACGAAAGGCTGCGGGTCCTGACAACATACCTGGACGTGTTCTGAGAGACTGTGCTGCACAGCTGACAGATGTCCTAACAGATATCTTCAACACCTCGCTGAGCCAGGCAGTCATCCCAACGTGTCTCAAATCCACCTACATAATCCCAGTACCAAAGAAGTCACCCGTGTCCTGTCTGAATGACTATCGTCCCATAGCACTGACCCCAATCATGATGAAGTGCTTTGAGAGGTTAGTCATGCATCACATCAAATCCAGTCTCCCAAACACACTGGACCCGCTCCAGTTTGCATACCGTCCAAACCGCTCCACGGACGAGGCAATATCCACCACTCTCCACCTAGCTCTTACTCACCTGGAACAGAAAGACTCCTATGTTAGAATGCTGTTCATCGACTTCAGCTCAGCATTCAACACTATAATCCCACAACAGCTCATCCACAAACTAAACTTGCTAGGCCTTAACACCTCCCTCTGTAATTGGATCCTGGGCTTTGGCGAAATGGTGTGGTGCTAACAATCTGTCCCTCAATGTGAGTAAGACAAAAGAGGTTGTGATGGACTTCAGGAGAAACTCTGTTGACCACCCCCCACTGACCATCGACGGCTCAACCGTGGGGGTGCACATCACAGAGGATCTCACCTGGACCACCAACATCACGTCACTCAACAAGAAGGGACAACAGCGCCTACACTTTCTCCGCCGGCTGAAAAGGGCAATTCTCGCCACCCATCCTCACCACATTCTACAGAGGCACCATTGAGTGTGTGCTGACCAGCTGCATCACTGTCTGGTACGGGAACTGCAGTGCTGCTGACCGCAAGACCCTACAACGGACCGTGAGCACTGCCGCAAAGATCATCGGTGCCCCTCTCCCCTCCATCCTGGATATTTTCCTTACACGATGCTCCAGCAAAACCAACAGCATCGTCAAAGACCCCACCCACCCCTCCCACAACCTCTTCCAGCTCCTACCATCAGGTAGAAGGTACTGGAGTATCAAAGCTTGCTCTGTCAGATTGCTCAACAGCTTTTTTCCCCAGGCTGTGAGAGCTCTCAACTCCAATCTCCCTGTCCCCCTCTGACCCCCCACCCACCCAACTCATTAATACTGTTAACAATTTTTCCTAAGTGCAATTCTGAGTGGGCTATAACCACCTGTAGTAACGCACTCATCCCACTATATGCACACTGGACACTTTCTATAAACAATGTTTACTTGAGCATTGCACTACAAATCTTTTTGCACTATGCGCTGCTTCCCACAAAATCTCTCTTTAATCTGCACAACAATTTAATGTACAAATATCTCTTTTGCATAATTTAATGTACAGTATTTATGTAAAGTTCTTGTACAGTCTCAGTTTGTGTATGTCTAGGCAACTAGGTATAGTAGTTATAGTATTTATAGTATATGTATAGTCAGATGCTCTATTGTTTTTCTCTTATACTTGCCATTGTTGTATGTTTATCTTATGTTTAACTAGTATGTAGCACCGTGGTCCTGCGAGACACGACATTTCGTTCCACTATATGTCCACATATGTTGCAGAATGACAATAAAGCTCAACTTGACTTGTGTTGCGACATTACTGTCCAATCCAATATAACTGGCAAAGCGTCATCTTTTAGTTTCAATCTTTCTGAAAATCCTGCGGTCTGGATCTTCATTAAAAAAGTTCATCCACTCTTTCTTAATGCTGGGATGAGAAGGAAGGCAACATAAATACTGTTTTCAACAGCTTGGCACTGCACAGCGTCTTGTTGTCTTCAGAGCATCTTTATAGTTTGGTTTCTGTGTAGACTTGCATTCGGTGGGCGGGGTTAAACAGGCAGTGCTATTGAATCTGTGGGCGGGACTAAACAGGCAGTGATGTCTTGTGGAGGCGGTGCTTATCCACACTATTACATCATAGAGTAGAACATTCCGCAGACTGCCTTCAATATAAGCTGTTTTTAGACTAAAGACAAAGTTTTAAGTTCTGAAAATTACAGGATGTTTTAGTACAATGACCTCTTATGTCAAAAGATCAATGGAATTTTGGCTTCTCAGTTCATGACACCTTTAATACTGCAAGAATGTGACAATGAAGCTTGCTTTGAGTCCAAAAATATAACGGCGTGTACGGAAATGTCTCTCATTTATGCATTTATTAGGAGCGCAGAGCTGCTGGTGCACAGAGACTCAAGTATTTACTACAGTCTGCACTTTCACCTAGTACACTAGTGTGTGTGTGTGAGTATTTTCCTGGAAATTAAACATGGCCTGTTATCTATTTCCATTACTATAAATGTGCGTGAGAGTTTATGTGTCGTTTTTGAAATGCATTACTTAATAGGCTATACCGAGATGTTTGTATTATTACAATTGTTTGATTAAACTAATTGCATTTTTTCCCCCTGAAAGCATATTGTTTTCAAACATTAGACTAATTTGCTGGATGACTGAAAACACTTGAATGTTTAACATGCATTTTGTTATTGTATTTGTTTGTGAAGAGGAAGATGCTGATGACGCTGATGAAGATGATGATGATGAAGGTTAGTGTCGTTCAGTGGGTGTGTTGCTAAGATGACTCGAGCCGCTTTAGAGACTCATATGGTTCGCGTGGGCTTGCATGAATAAAACATGGAGAGCGCGCAGACAAAACACCGCGGGAATCACTGCAGAAATATAGAGAAACCTGCATCAGAACAGGAATAAATGTCTGTGATGCTGATTCTCACTCTCGGAGACCTCAAACCGACCGTAGCCTAAAGTCCAGATCAGAGATGATGCCGCTCTAATAGAGGTCAATAAAACATATTTAAACAACATCGGCCCCTTAAAGACCAACTGAGACCGCACCGCATTACGTCACGCGCACGCTCAGGCCTCGGTGACGTCACGCGCGCTGAAACGAAATGTTCATTTTGTGAATTCTGTGGAAAAAGAAACAATTTTGCATTTGTTTTATCGCTGTACTTCATCGAGATTATTTTGGAAGCATTTAGAAGCCCGTTTATGATAGAAATATGTGTATTTGATGCCCTTTTTATTTGTAGAATGGCTTTTAGGAAAGTAAAGAACAATAAATTATACAATTATATATTACATGTGAAGAGTTCAGATGCAAAAGCCTTTAAATGCCACCTGAAATTTTCTTTTAAAATAAGCGTTTTTCTCAGGCTTCTTATGTGCAGGTTTAGTAATTTCGCTGTTTCAATAAAGTGAAATAACTGAACATAAATTTAGGAGCCTGAGAAAAATATTAATTTTAGAAAAAAATTCCAGGTGGCACTTAAGAGGCTTTTGCATCTGAACTCTTTATATATATATAAAGAAATGTGCTCTTTGCAAGCCCAATTTTTCAACCGCTATTTTATCAATGAGATTACATTATACATAAACCTTTAAACAAACTAAAAAGAAAAAGCGCTGAATATTAGCTAGTTATTGAAATGCTGGTAAAAATAACCTTTAAAAGTCAGAATTTATATATTTATTTTTAATAATTTGATAATGTTTTTAAAAAGCAGAAATGTGACAAGTGTATAAAAATTAGCAAATTATTTTTAACTATTTAATGTATGATGATATAAAACTATCTAAAAGGTAATATTTCACCTCCCCCAAATAAATTGAGACCTAAAATTATATTTAAAAAATGTCAAAAATCTTATTAAAATTATATAAAAACAACTTTTTTAATGTACACACACACACACAATTATATGAACCAAAATGCTCATGCATTTGCTTCTAGCTAGTTAATAAAACTGTAAATGAAAGTCAATATTGTTGTGTTGTTGTTAACTCATTATAAACTAATCATTATGAGAAATTTTTCAGCATTCATGCACACTAGCATTTTTGGTTTTTAATTTAAATCTGCGCCTTAAAGCTATGCTACATATTAGCTAGTTGCTGACATATATACACTGTAAAAATTATTTTACAAGAAATAAAATTTTGCCATTTCTTTGTAAATATTTATGAAATTTACCAACAATTTCTTATTGAAAATTATTTCCGGACCAGTTTTTGTTTGCTTGTTTGTTTTTTGGGTCCCACTTTATATTAGGTGGCCTTAACTATTATGTACCTACATTTAAATTAATCATTTGATACAATGCATGCAATGTATGTATTGTGTACATACATGTTTTTACATTTTACTTTACTTTAAAAATACCTATGTAATTACATCTGTAATTAGATTTATAATTACACTGTTGACCCATCCCTTACACATTAACCCACACTTAAATTAACCCATACCACCAAACCTGTCCCTATATCCCACCTCATAGCAGCAAAAGCATTTTGCAATACAATATGTCCACTGTACTTATTTTTTGATGTAAGTACATAGTATAAAGTGTGACTGTGCATGTGACACATTATATTTACACTGGTGCATTTTGCACATGCTTCTATCCAAAGTGACTTGCATCGAACCCATGACCTCTTGTCTGAACTACAGGAACATGAGAAAACATCTCGTTCACTTACTCCATCCAGCTCCAAACTCTTGAGGACGGCACGTCATCGAGCGGCCAGCAGACACCCACCATCCCACAGATGGTGATGAAGCCCGTCTGCTGCACCCACATCCATCAGAATAACGCTGTGATTCAACCTGTGAAGCTCAGAGCGCAGGAGGAGGATCACTGAGCGGCTGTTCAAACACAGACAGATAACACACCGTCACCTCAGTCTGGACTCTAACAGAGGCTCTGCTTTAAGGTTTTATATCAAAAACACAATACAGGCAAAAGCTCAGCATCTATTTCAGTCACAAACAACACAAAAAAAGCCTTTTTTACAAGACCATCATATAATTTTCCATGACTAGACTAATTATTATTCAGAAACCGCATGTTTAAATATAGTCCGTCTTGTGTCAGTGACGGTCTATTAATGTCAACGCAAGGGCAAGAGAGTCAGAAATTACATCAGAATCTACTTACCATCAGGATACAAGGAGAGAAACTCAAGAACATTTACTTTGAAACAATTTTCACTCAGAAATTGGTGGTAAATTTCACAAATGAAATGGCAAATAACATTAAAGTGGAAAGACTGAAACAGTATTTTCTTGTTGTTTTATTTACAAATAAAATTAAAAATTAAATCACATTAAATCACAGAAGAAACATTTTGTTCTTATGTTTAAATATTGCATGAAATAAAAATTTGCCTTATTTGATTTTCTAATGCATGTATTGTGAATAATGCACATTTTATTTTATTTTATTATTTTTTGACCTGGTATATTTTAAACAAAATCTCATAACTGGGTTTTTCATAGTATTTAACGTTTTATTATTATTATTATTGCTATGTTAATTATTATTATGGAAGCAAAGTCATCGACACAAACAGAGTCTCGGAAATCAGAAGGATCAATATAAAATAACATATATTTCACATTTTTAAGAGTCTTCAGATGAGAATCAAACACTAAAAAAACTATAATAATGCAATATTTGCAATATTGGATTCAGAAGATGAGTCAATTTTTTACATTTTGTAAGTTCTCATGTATTTCATATATTAGTCTTTGACAAGTTACAATAAAGTTTTTCTGCTTTTTAGTGTTGATTTTTGGCAAATAACAAACAATGGGGATCAAAAGTTCAAAATGTGTACTGCCTTTTCGAAACACATCTATAAACTTGCATGCACATTCATGACCTTAAATGAGAAGAAATAGCGGACCAGTTCACCAAATAGCGGAACCAATTTTGAAGCAATTAATGTGGATCAAATTGACCCAGCAATACAGCATGGCTGGAGCACTTCTAAATCCATTAGTCTGGATACAGTGAACTTAGAGAAACCTTAAAACCCTGAAGGAAGGATGCAATTAGCAGTGCTGAGATGTTCCCGGGATGTTCCTGCTCCACCTGCTTCACTGATGATGGAACTGAATGAATGAATCTGTATGAGCACCTTGTTCACTCTTGAACTTAATTAGTGCTGAAGGAGGAAAAATTCATGACTGTCAGATGAGCTTCATTACTCAGCGGAAACAGCAGGTGCTGAGAGTGACGACACAAACCAAGAGATTCTCAGTGTCTTCGGGTGAGTATGACTTTTTTTTTCAGTTATAACAGCTTGAGAAGCTAAAAAAAATAAATCCATCATCAAGATGTTTTTAAATATTATGCGTCCAAAATCCATAATAATGCTTCCTCCAGTGAAAAAGTTGTCTGGTCCGAATCAGGAGAGAAATCTGAACAGATCAAGCACAGTTTACAAGCCAAAACAGCTCTAAACAAATATGTGGCTGGATTTTGATGTGAGAGACAACAGGAGATGGACCTTTTCTCTGAAGGAAGCAATATTATGGATAGAGGACTATTTTAGCCGAAAGCAATGGCTTAAAGTTAAAAACATCATTTTGGATTTATTTATTTTAACTTCTCAAGATGTTAACTGATGGACTGGAGTGGTGTGGATTATTGTGGTGTTTTTATCAGCTGTTTGGACTCTCATTGTGACAGCACCCATTCACTGCAGAGGATCAATTTTTGGTGTACTGTCCCTTTAAATAGATGACATCAAGGCAACCACAATATAGATCTCAATAGATTCAGTATTCTCTTCATTTCCTCATACACATTCACGCTTACAAACACACTTTCAGAAATGAAAAACAGTCCATTTTACTTGAGCTTTTCATGTTTTATTTTGTGTTCATTGTTTTGTATAAAATGTACAGTCATGGACAACTTTACAAAATAGAAAACCCATCAAATGAATGGAGTAACTCGTCAAACACGTAGGCCTACGCAATACTGCTTTGGCATCTAGATTTGTACAGTAAAGTGCAACATGTCGCTTATAAATAAAATAAATATACATTCTTGATACGAGTCGTTGCTTGTTCACAGCGTGTCGAGACGCCCGGGTCTCAGTAAAGTGCAAATGCGCAACAGACACTTTGAGCGCCATATTCATACTTATGCACATACAGGCAACATGAACAAGAGTTTAACCCTATAAAGCCTACTGATACGCAGATTTATAAGACTTCAGTGACCAGCATGAGCAAAACACAATGCCTTCTGTCATTTGATTGATAGTTTAGAGTTTTTTATCCAGTTTGGTGTAATTGTACAAACATCCAGCTTCAGTGTCTTTCTGCTGTCAAATCTTGACTCAAAGTAAAGGTCAGAATAACTGCAGTCATATCTCCAGATGAACTCTTACTGGACTGAAGCAGCTCAGCTTTACTTGATTCTCCATCAATCATTTTCTAGAAAAATCAGTGCGTCTCAAATCTGATCATCAGGATCTTTTGAGGAGCGTTTTCTTCCAGAAGCTTTACTTTCACTGCTCCTCAGCAGAGGAATGATCTTCACAAGCCTCCAAAACATTTCACTTCTGAGGAGGAGCGTTTATTTCTTCATCTCTCAATCAGCATTGGATTGCATTGCATTATATGTTTGGATCATTTCAATCTCATCTTATTAAGACATATTATTGGAGATATAGAGTGACGAATTATATTTTTATCATCAATATCTATAATTTTATGATAGTTGTCTGTTATACAGCTATAAAGATCTCAATGATTTACATTACGACTAGGATATTTTTGCTCAGATTTGGTCCTCTGAATAATATTTAGCTATTTTCCCTCTACATTCTCACTATACGAGCCATAATTTACAGCCACATCTTTACCAATTGGGGGCTCGTCCGGGATTTGAACCAAGACCAAAAAACACTACTGTACAAAACTTTTCAAAAACTGGACTATGATTTCATATGTCAGGCTTTACAGGGTTAAAAACAAAGCACAGAGGATCTAAACCTCGCTGGGCGATCTGGATCGGTACGAGCCGCTGGTATGAAAGCAGCCGCAGAAAAGCATGTAGATGGAGCGCTGGATCTCGGTGTTGCGGTAAGCGTAGATAATGGGGTTGATCATAGAGTTGTAGGTAGCGGGAAGTAGCGTGGCGTATGTGTACACCGATGGATACTCGCGCTCCCCGACCAGACAGTAAATGGCGAAGGGCAGCCAGCTGGCGCCAAACGTGCCCAGGATGATGGCGAGTGTGGAGACGCCCTTCTTGGTGGCCACATAGTGCGAGGTGGTGAAGAAATGCTGCTGCAACGCGATCTGGTGTGCGTGGTGACACACTATCTTGCAGATTTTGAAGTACAGGGTGAGCATGAGTGCGAAGATGACAAAAAACGATGTGGCGAGGAGGGTGAGGTTTGTGCGATTGAGCGGACGCACGATGCTGCAGGTGGATGCATCATCCAAGCAGTTCCAGCCCAAAACAGGCAGCAGTCCCAATCCCAGTGATGCACCCCACGTTCCCACCAGCATCAGATGCACATAATGCAACGTCTTCTCGGAGAAGTACGTCAAGGCGTTGTAGAGCGACAGGTAGCGGTCGACCGTAATAGCTAGTAAGCTACTGATGGACGCTGTGAAGGATGCCACCAGGAATCCAACTGTAATAAGGCTGATGGTCTCGGATGAAACCAGATACTGGAAAGCGAAGTTCAGAATTAATCCCATGCCAGCCAGCAGGTCGGCGGTGGCCAAGCTGCCAATTAGGACGAACATCGGGTTGCGAAGTGTTGGTGTGTAGAAGATGATGGCCACAACGATGGCATTCTCACAGGCGATCACCGTACCAGACAGGCACAGCATGATGTCCCACGGGTTGACGTGAAACTCGAGGGCCGCCGATGAGAGCGCCAGAGTCTGGTTGGCGTCAAAGGCTTCAGCTTCCAGCCATGAGGACTCTGGCGAACCTGCGCCGCTCTCGTTGAGTGCTGCGCTCTCGTTCATCGCTCAGCCTGGACACAAAACAATGATGTCAGATAAGTGGAACCCATTAAACAAATCTATAAATGACATGTAGAGACTAGTACGTTTCATTATATCATTTGCATGAAGAAAATAATCACAAAACATTTGATAAATGCCTTTTAAAAGTTCAAATTTGAAATTCCAGATTCTGCTGGAAAACTGCACAATTGAAACAGAAGACAGAAGTCTTTTGAATGGATATTGCACTAAAATTAAGATATAAAACCACGTTAAGAAGTTTTATTATATGATTTGCATGAAAAAAAATCATGAGATTTGCATGAGAAATCTCATTTGGCCATTGAGAGTCAGTTGGAGCTGTCCATGGTGCTGAATCTCAAACCGTTTCAAGAACAAGACGGAATTAAGCTTTTAATTCGAAAATAGACAACTTTTTAAAACTGTCAAATCTGAGTTCAGTATGTAATCAGCAAAAAATTGCCCATTTGCTAAACGAAAAATAAAAAATAATAAAATATTTGCATGAAGAAATCTCGCCATTGAAAGCCAGTTGGATCTGTCCGTGGTGCTGATTCTCAAAATGTTGTTTTGTGTCCAGAACAAGACGGAATAAAACATGCATTTTGAGGCAAAAATGTATTTTAAAAGTTTGTTTTAAATCACATTATGTTGGCTAAACGAACACAAATCCATCTCTACGGTATTTGATGATTGAAAATCAAAAGTCGCTTTCACTCACGAAAGAAGAAATTACAGCGTTTGTTTGTGCATAAACATCTTTTAAAAGTTGCAAACTCTTCAGTATTACAATCTGCAAAAATTGTGCAGTTGCTGTCCTACTTTTTCCTTCATATGAACGGATATGTGGGCCGATGTGAATCTCTTTATGGGACTTCATGCTTAAATTACAAAGTAAAACCATGTTAAGAGCAATTTACAATCAATATTTGGTTTACAGGAGTGTTAAGCACAAATTCATCTTTAGGGTATTTGACTATTGGTAATCAACGTCGCTTTAAATTATGATTCTGAGAATCTCGCTTTAACTCACGAATTAAATTATAATTATAAAATGTTTGTTTGTGCATAAACGTCTTTAAAAAAAAAAAAATAAAAAAAAAAAATAATCACACTTGAAGAGTAAGTTCTAGTATAATCTTTGTCTTTGCGTTCGATTGAATAGAAATAAATCGAATAGACAGTGGACAGAAGGCTTTATCTCACTTAAAATAAGACTTTAAATGAAAATGCAAACTTATATTTAAAAATAAAACGGATCAAACTAGAAAAATATTGAAAGCAGTGTTTGCGCACCACGCTCTCCGTGGTGCTGAAACCAACTTTGCTTCGGGAAAAATGACCAAATAACGCATTTTGTTCGTGCACAAGCTCTCAAAACGTGCAGTTCAAATGCAGCATCTCATTTGAGTTCATAATCGGTAAAAGAAATCGGTTTCATACCTTCACATGGAGGAAAACAAGAGACGGAGAGAGTTTCTTCAGCTGACCGCTCGCGTGTGCTTCTTCAGGTGAATCCTTTACTCCGGTCTGGATTCCTGGACATGAGTCCTGGATCTGGTTTAATGCACGACAAGCGCGAGAGCGGAGAGACTGACTGGAGCCTGCGGATCCGAGCGGCGCTAATAAACCCAGATGACGTCAGCACGTCTCCGCCTACATCTGCGCGCGACCGAGCCGTTCGCATAACATCACCGATCTACAGGTGAATGATTGCAGCTGATGCATGTGCATGAGATCAATGTTTGATCTAATGCGACATACTAAGCGCACGTGACACATGCTGTAACAATTTGTGCAATGAAAGGTGCACTGTATTTGATCCAAAATCTGGTTACACTTTATTTTAAGGTGTCCTTGTTACAGTGTAATTATTCATTTAATCAACACATTTAATATTAAGTAACCACATGTACTTACTATATGGTTAGAGTTGGGATTAGGGTTTGGCTTAGGGTTACTTGCATGTAAACATGCATAATTAATTGTTATTACAATAGTAATGTAACATGTGTAACAAGGACACCTTAAAATAAAGTGTTCCCCAAAATCTGTTTGCATTCAACTAAGTTTGGCAAATTTGGATGATGGCACTATAACGTATAGTATTTTTGCATTTAACATTATTCCAAACAAGAAAAGCAAAGTTCCAAAAGTAGAAAATATTTGTCTGATGAAGAGCTTTTATCCTCGAAACGTTATCTGTGATTAGAACATAAATATTTCTAGTTTTGCACCTGTGGTGTGCCAACTTTGCTTTTCTTGTTTGAAATAGTTTTTGGGGTTGAGCACCCACATTGAGCTTTTGGCCTGTCGGATGTGCAATGTTCATTCACAACAATGTAAAATACCTTGTAAAATACACATGCATAATGGATGCATAACGTCTCATAATGCACACTAACACACCATCTAACATGTATTTTGAGTTGCATGTCGTCATATTAATGAGTGTTTGACTAGTTACCAGTAAACTACCTCACCTGAATGTGTTCGTACATATGTGGTCTTTGAAATTAAAATATTGATATTTTATTTATAAAAATAAAAAATAATTTTTAAAAAACTTTTTTGCTCATTTCAGTTAATGTTATAAAACTAGCAAGCCAAGCCAGTCTAAGTAATGCTGACAGTGTCCTGTAAACATGAATGAATGTGAAAAGTGGACGAACAGACAAACCGATTCAATTGAGTGAGTAGTAATTTATGCTCAAACCGCTTCGATTGATTCAAACTCGTGACTTCGATTATTCAGTTCAAGAGATTAACTAGCAAAAACCAGACCAAAAACCCATTCATTTTAGAATTTCGACAACACTTGTAATGATTATAAAGAACAGTTATAGTGATGGTGTAACTGAATCAGTAAAACAATTGCATCACAAAATGATTCACTTCGAAGTGCTCCTATCGGATCGCGTATCACGAATGATTTGATTCAGATTGGGACTTCAGTGCAGGTTCGCAAATCATTTGATTGGAAGTGTGCATATCGTGAATCATTTGATTTAGATCGGAACTTGGGAACGGGTTTGCAAATCATCTAATAATTCCCGAATCAGGACTCGGGACTTCAAATCACGTATCGTGAATCATTTGATTTAGATCGGAACTTTGGAGCATGGATTGCGAATCATTTGATTCAGATCAGGACGGAGCGAATGTGCAAATCTTATTTTTTTTTTTTTTTTTTTAATTATTAAACAGCAGAAAAAAAACATTTAAGGCCGTACAGTTATAAAAACAAAAAGAAAAAAGTATACACAAATACAAATCCCTTAAGAAAATGAAGCATGGTTTAACTACAGTATATATGTATAACCACAGTTTAACTACATATACCATGGGTAAACTATGGTTAGTGTAGCAAAACCATGGTTAATTTGTGGTTACCATGGTTTAACAATGTTTTTTTTTTTACCAAACCATAGTTCATTTTCTTAAAGGGGTCATCGGATGCCAATTTTGCACAAGTTGATATGATTCTTTAGGGTCTTAATTAAAAGTCTATAACATACTTTGTTTAAAATTCCTCGATGGTAGTGTAAAAAACACCTTTTTTACCCTGTCAAAATCAGCTCTGTTTTCAGCACGCTGTTTTTAGTCCATGTTGCTTTAAATGCTAATGAGCTCTGCTCGCCCCGCCCCTGGAGTGAGGAGCAGTACTGTTTACTTCAGCCGTGAAACTGGCTAACTGGTACATTACTAGGAAAGGCGATTTGCAAAGATTCATGAAAAACTCACTTTTTCTGTTGGTGAGGCTGGATCACGAATGATTCGTGCAAACATAGATGCATTTATGTAGATCGGGCATCGGCGCATTCACTTCAAAGCAAAAGTAACATTAATCCTCTGCATCTTCAGAGGCTCAGATGTCGGGAGTTAATGACGACTGCTATATTCATTATTACATCCAACAACTAAACACTTCATTCGCTTAATTGGAGACATCTTGTCTTCTCCAGCACCGGAGTCAGCTCTCAGCTCACTCAGGGCGGGGCTAAGCTAAGACGGTCTTGTCAATCAACTCTCGTGGGAGGGGCCTGTACAGAACTACATCATTCTGACAGGAACCTCAGAACAGCCTGATTTGAGAAAGAGGATTTTAAAAAAACACTGGGTGGATTTTTATCATTATAGGATGGATGTGTACACACTTCCAACAAACATTTATGTTCAAACAACTTGAAAAAAGTTATTTTTTCCATCCGATGACCCCTTTAAGGGATGTGTTGCCAGGTTAACAAAAAAGTAATAAATTTACACCTTATGAGGACACATAGAATGAATATAGAGATGCAGTTTTACATACTAGTTTGTAGTGTAAAGATTCACATTTCAAAATAAAAATCTAAAAATGTCACTGCAGCTCATTGTAGGTACATGTACCATGGTATATGAATCCTTAATTGCGATGGTTAGGAACATGTTAAAGTACAATCTGATGCCATCACTGTACCATAGTACAGCCACAGTCATTTCTGTACAGGATTTATAAGCACAGATATTAAATTCACATGACTTTTGAGCCAAAGAGAACATGTTCCACAGGTAATTTAGAGCAGAAGCAGTCAGCAGAAATGGAGAAACGGTCTCTAATGGAGCTCATGGGGTGAATGTTCTGTTCACATCGTCACATAGCAGTCAAATATTCACAGCGAGCATCTAAACGATCGCTGCACCCGCGAGTCCTTCCTCAAGCTCCATTTACTCAGAGTCACAGACAGACAGATGACACACATGTTGCTCATAACCACAGAGTCTAATCAGAAAGACATCTGAAAGTTTCTAATGTGCCCAACTTTAAGACTGAAACTAGAGTTGCATGAGCTGAAGAACATAAGAGAGGTGTTTCTGTAAAATAACAATCAACCTAGCAACTGCATAGCAACACCCTGGCAACACTATCATGTCAGCATCAGATGCGTGAATGCAACGGCCTCAGAGAACAGTGTTAATTATAATATAATGAGGATAAAACACCTGACAGATGTCTGGAAGCTCAGGAGAGTCCAGCTAAAGCAAGAACGAAAAAACGCCTGGAGGACAAAGAACGTAAAACTGAGCAAGAAAGGAAAGCAATTTGTAGATTAATACTAATATATTAATATTAATGTCTAGGTATACTATGCTATAATGACCGACTGGCTGAAAATGAATTATTATGCGTCATTATTTGGTCGGTCTGGTTTATAATTAACGGCTGGTATCCACTCAAATTTATTACTTTATATCACATTTCATAAATAAATAGTATATACAATATATACTGTTTTATATGTAATGTAAAAATGTCTAATATAAATAAAATATATTATAATAAAATTTATAAAAAGTAATATATTAAATCATAATATTTATATATATATATATATATTTAAAATGACATTTTATTTGTAATATACTTTATTTCTAAAATATTGTATATGCAAATAACAAATAAAATAAAAATATCTAAATATTAAAATATATAAATATATATTAAATCTAAATATATTAAAATAAACAATATATTATGTGTGTATGTATATATATATACACACACACACATATATATAAATTAAAAATGTTTAATAGAATTATATTGATATATATTGTTTATATATTGTCATGTAATTTTCATCTGTATATCTGCTGTGATTGTGTGTCATGATGACTGTCAGCAGTATCTGACTGCAGTGAAGCTCATCTCTCTCTCAGTATCTCTTCATCTCCTTTCTCCTGGTATCCTAGAAACCAGCGCAGCTACATGCATTTACTCACTGCTGAAAAATATGATTACAACAATGTAAACATAGAAAAAGAAAGAGCAGGGAGAGGAAGACCGAATGAAGAAGAAGAAAAAGGCATGAGAGAAAGAAAGAACGAACATCTCATGCAACAGGAACAAGAGTAAAATAAATGTCATGTAATGCGTGAAGAGCTGTGTGAATGACAGCAGTTCTAATGCATGAGCTTCAATGCTTATTATCACAAAATAAACCCTCATGTGAAGCTGCATGTGCATTTACCCGCTTATTACACAGATACCTATGACATAAATCAACCAAAAGCCTGGGTCCACAATCATAGTGTCATTTAGTGTCATTATATACAAAAGAATTCCAGAGAGCCTTGCAATATTATACTAATTCATATATTTAATGTCTTTAGGTGGTTTCTAACTGGATCGAGTGTCTGATCAAACATACACACATAAGCAACTGAGCCGGAAGAGATTTTACTGTGAGATTTTACATTGGTTTTACAGTCTGATGCCACAGAAGAACCTTGAAAATATTCACTTGTTCACATACTTAAAATACATGTGATATGAAAAACAATAAACCACTTTAGAATAATAGTTCAAGACATGCAGAAAAACATAGATGTCGTCATACTTTACCAATTGATGTGTATTACAAGTTTTGGGAAATGTTGTTTAAATGTGAAAATAATGTGTTATCTAATGAAAGATGCTCTAATCTGCATAAATTTCCCGAACATGGAATAAAGTGAGGTGCAAAATTCTCACTTGATTTCATTGCCATTGTTGAAGGTTTTTACAGAACAGATTTTGGATTTCTCTATTTATCACTCCTAAATCCCAAAAGGAAGCAATATTATATAAACAAACCCCTCAGTAAAAGCCTTCAGAATATAGAGAGGAATAAAACTAAGTTTTGGTTTTATGTAAGTGCTTCTGAAGTGGAAAAAAAGACCTTTAAAGATCTGCATTGTAATTGAATGTGCAAAAATAAAACCAGGCAAATATTATATGAAAAAACCCCTAAGTAAAAACCTTCTGTGAGTTTTGGTGTTTGTATGTGCTGCTGAAGTGGAGAAACAAACTTATTTTTAAGAAAACGACCTTTAAAATATATGTACTGTGTTGGTATTGTAATTGACATTTACAGATTCAAAAATAAAACCAGGCGAATATTATATGAACAAACCCCTCGATAGATATGTTCAGAATATAGAGGAATAAAACTATAAATTTTGGTGTATGTAAGTGCTGCTGAAGGGCAGAAAAACTAGATTAGAAATGTATAGATGCAAATAGATAAAGTTCAATAAAACAAACACTTAAATGTTTTATTCTCCCACTAGTCTGAAAGAAGGCAAATTTGAGAAGTGCATGAAAATGTCTTGCCTTAAATCCTTAAGTATATACAACTCAGTTTGAGCTCAAGTGTATTTTTCACTCTTAAGATGCTATAATAACCTCAGCGAGTGACACACACTCAGATAAAAAAAGAAATCACTTTTTTTTTATTCTTTTTGTCCACATCTCACTTCATTATTGTTCAGAGACTAATGGAGCTTTAATAAGGCCTGCAGCAGCACTTTTGTGAGCGAGCAGGTATGCATGAGTGTGTGTGTGTGTGTGTGTGTTCATAAGTTTCCACCTGCTGCCATGTGACTGATTTCTGCAGACGCCTGTGCACTGGATCCAGAGTCACGCGGCACACGGAGCGAGAAACGAGACGCTGCACAGAGACAGAGAGAGAGAGAGAGAGAGAGAGAGAGAGAGAGAGAGAGAGAGAGAGAGAGAGACAGATGAGCATATATATACGTATAATAATTCAGTAATAAAATATAATTCCAATATGCAATTCACAAACAATTAATCAAATGAACAAATGACAAAATTACACTATTTTTAAAATTTTTAAAGAAAACAGCACTTGCCTGAGCAAAAGTCACTGTCACAATGCCAGGGTGTTGATATGGTCTTCTAGGTTGTTAGCAACCACATGGCAACCACACAGAAGACCTTAGAAACCACATAGCAACCAACTAGAAGACCTTAGCAACCTCCTGGCAACCCCCTAAATGACCTTGAGTGATATGGTGGTTGCCAGTTGTTTCTAAGGTCTTTTAGCTGGTTGCTACGGTGTTCTAGGCAGGGTTGCAAATGGACAGAAATTTTTCCAGAAATTGTAATTGCAGAAAAACTTGCCAAAAATATCAAAACGTTTCCAAAAAACTGGAAAGTTTCTGAAATGTCCACCCCTTTGCAAACCTAGCTCTGTGTGGTTGCCAGGGGGTTGTTTCTTCTGGGGTGTTGCTATGTGGTTGCCAGGAGGTTGCTAAGGTGTTATGAGTGGTTGCCAGGAGGTTGTGGCTTCTGGGGTGTTGCTATGTGGTTGCCAGGAGGTTGCTAAGGTGATCTGGGTGGCTGTCAGTAGTTTGTTTCTTCTGAGGTGTTGCTATGTGGTCGCCTGGGGGTTGCTAAGGTGTTCTGGGTGGTTTCCAAAAGGTTGTTTCTTCTGGGGTGTTGCTATGTGGTTGCCTGGGGGTTGCTAAGGTGTTCTGGGTGGTTTCCAGAAGGTTGTTTGTTCTGGGGTGTTGCTATGTGGTTTCCAGAGGGTTGCTAAGGTGTTCTGGGTGGCTGCCAGGAGGTTTCTAAGGTGTTCTGGGTGGTTGCCAGAAGGTTGCTTCTTCTGGGGTGTTGCTATGTGGTTGCTAGGGTGTTCTGGGTGGTTTCCAGAAGGTTGTTTCTTCTGGGGTGTTGCTATGTGATTGCCAGAGGGTTGCTAAGGTGCTCTGGGTGGCTGCCAGATGGTTGTTTCTTCTGGGGTGTTGCTATGTGGTTGCCTGGGGGTTGCTAATGTGTTCTGGGTGGTTGCCAGAAGGTTGTTTCTTCTGGGGTGTTGCTATGTGGTTGCTAGGGTGTTCTGGGTGGTTGCCAGAAGGTTGTTTATTCTGAGGTGTTGCTATGTGGTTGCCTGGGGGTTGCTAAGTTGTTCTGGGTGGTTGCTAGGAGGTTGTTTTTTCTGGGGTGTTGCTATGTGGATGCCAGGGGGTTGCTAAGGTGTTCTGGGTGGTTGCTAGAGTGTTCCGCATAGCTCCTTTGCGTTTTCTTCCTGTCTGCTGTAAAATGCATCTCTGATCTTTTGGTCTGTAGAAGTGTCTCAGGTTCCTCCTACATTGTTTGTCTGTGGGAGTTTTCAGCAGGTGAAATGCTCCATCTGATCCCTCAGTAAAGTCCTCAACAACACTCACAATTCACGCACAAACGCTGCAGGACGACACACACGCTGAACCAACATGAATATATGAAAATAAAAACACTCAGCTGAGTCTCATGATCTTTTATTCTATTCTGTACATACGTAACCTCATACATCACATTAACATCAGGCACAACTTAATCAGAAGCTCATCTGCGAATCAATTTGTTTCACTTTCACGCCACAAAATCTATTATAAGTCACAGCGGCGTCTGTTCCTCATGACCTACAGGTTCATAACAAACACTCCTGCATTGCTTTTATGGGGAAAAGAAATGTTGTATATTTTTGATGGTCAAACGACTAATTTTAAACGAGCAGTACGGAAAACTGCTGCTATAATAATTCAACCATTTCCCATCAGTCAATCTGTTCACATGTATCTGTTTTTGATGTACTCGCGGTACATGAGCACGTCCTCCTGACACAGAGTCCTGACCCAACCACGACCCGTCTGAACGTGACACTCGAACACCCCACGGCTCTGGACGTCCACCTCCGGAGCCAAAACCTCGTAGATGCTGTCCGACGGGAACAGAGACACCGGAGCGCTGCCGGGGAAAACACAGGAGAAAAAAACACAGAGATTAAATTACAAATATTATAAAAATATTATAATATTAAACTATTTAATTCAACTTTTTCATTTAAAAAATATGTATGAATAATTTATAATGATTTAATTCTAATAATTGACTATTAAATAAAGCTACTTTAAAAAAACATGTACGAAATTACATTAAAACATACTATTATTTAAAATGATTGAAATCTATTAATGAAATATTAAATAAAATATTTTAAATTAAACATGTAAACAAATTCTAATAATTTAATATTTTTTTTAAATATGTCTGAAATTTAAAAATTTATAATTGAGTACTATATATTTTTTATTTTTGAATGTATTCATTTAGATAAAAAAATCTTCCAAAATACTCAAATTAATACTAATAATTGAATATTAAATAAAGCTTTTTTATTTTTTAAGAGATATGCATGAAATTAAATTGAAAATATAAAAAATAACAATATAAAATGATTTAATTACAATAATTGAGCATTAAATATTTTTTGAAAGAGAATATGCATGAATATATATAAATGGTGCTATAAATATGTTGTGTATTGAGCAAAATGAGCTTAAAGTTACAGTGATACTTTATTATAAATCTATTACTTAAATCTCTTAAATCTATAACTTTACTTAAATACATGTTAACAATAAATACTCTCTCTGTTTTGTTTCTAATAAATTCATTCAAAAGTAAATGCTGATTAAAATTATGCTTTTGGAAAATTTGGGTATATTTACTTAAATTATTATTAATGTACATTGTTTCTTTAAAAATAAATAAATAGATAAACAAATAAATTAAAATGTTAAAAATATTTAAAAAATGTTTAATATGCATCTTAAACAACAACTCGATCTCTTGCCCTACCTTCACACTAAATGAACTTTAAAGTGACTTATTCTCTCGTGAAATGCAAGAGCAGTGACAATAAAACTTAAATGAATGTAAATGAAGCAGTAAGTCATGAATCATGACTCACGCTCTTTCTTTTCTCAAGACAGGTCAGATATTACATATTCAGATAAGGCACATGTAGACAGACATTAGTCACGCTCTATATTCGATGTTTCTATTGCTGCTCGACTATTAGAATTAATTCTTGCCTAATCAAGGGGCTGCTATTATGATCGATCATCTCATCGCTTATTCATGACTGCTATGCTTTGGATCTCAAATCCTACAATTGACTGCAATTACAAGTAGACAGTTAGTTTTTCTGGAGATAAATATGCATGAACTCTTCTGACATGAACCGGCACGTATGTGATGGTAAATTAAGAAAATGACGTCTGTGTCGGACTCAGAGCTGCTTTCTGATGCGCCGTACGAGATCAAATGCTCCAGCAAACAGAAACAAATGTGGAATTATTATAAAGTTAATAATTAACTTCAAACCATAATCATGTAAATTTCGGTTGGGTTGGGTGTATATTTAAAAATAGAAAACAAAAACCGGATTATATTATCACTTAATATGAGGTCATATCATAACAATGATAATTAAAAAAAAAAAAAATACAATTTGTGAAACTTGATTTAATTAATTAGCACTCTTTACAAGGATGTTATTTAAATATAATGGTGCAAAACATTTAATTTATTCTAAACAAAATAAAATACAAATAAAAAATACATACAATTTAAAATTAGAAAACAAAAACTGGATTTGAAAAGCATTTAGTGTTGTAAATGCTTTTTTTTATATATATATAAAAAAAATGTATTTTTTTATATATATACATATATATATATATATATATATATATATATACGTATACAGGTGCTGGTCATAAAATTAGAATATCATGAGAAAGTTGATTTATTTCAGTAATACCATTCAAAAAGTGAAACTTGTATATTAGATTCATTCATTACACACAGACTGATATATTTCAAATGTTTATTTCCTTTCATTTTGATGATTATAACTGACAACTAATGAAAGTCCCAAATTCAGTATCTCAGAAAATTAGAATATTGTGAAAATGTTCAATATTGAAGACCCCTGGTGCCACACTCTAATCAGCTAATTAACTCAAATCACCTGTAAAAGCCTTTAAATGGTCTCTCAGTCTAGTTCTGTAGGCTACACAATCATGGGGAAGACTGCTGACTTGACAGTTGTCCAAAAGACGACCATTGACACCTTGCACAAGGAGGGCAACACACAAAAGGTCATTGCTAAAGAGGCTGGCTGTTCACAGAGCTCTGTGTCCAAGCACATTAATAGAGAGGCGAAGGGAAGGACAAGATGTGGTAGAAAAAAAGTGTACAAGCAATAGGGATAACCGCACCCTGGAGAGGATTGTGAAAAAAAACCCATTCAAAAATGTGGGGGAGATTCATAAAGAGTGGACTGCAGCTGGAGTCAGTGCTTCAAGAACCACCACGCACAGACGTATGCAAGACATGGGTTTCAGCTGTCGCATTCCTTGTGTCAAGCCACTCTTGAACAAGAGACAGCGTCAGAAGCGTCTTGACTGGACTGCTGCTGAGTGGTCCAAAGTTATGTTCTTTGATGAAAGTACATTTTGCATTTCCTTTGGAAATCAAGGTCCCAGAGTCTGGAGGAAGAGAGGAGCGGCACATAATCCACGTTGCTTGAGGTCCAGTGTAAAGTTTCCACAGTCATTGATGGTTTGGGGTGCCATGTCATCTGCTGGTGTTGGTCCATTGTGTTTTCTGAGGTCCAAGGTCAACGCAGCCGTCTACCAGGAAGTTTTAGAGCACTTCATGCTTCCTGCTGCTGACCAACTTTATGGAGATGCAGATTTCATTTTCCAACAGGACTTGGCACCTGCACACACTGCCAAAGCTACCAGTACCTGGTTTAAGGACCATGGTATCCCTGTTCTTGATTGGCCAGCAAACTCGCCTGACCTGAACCCCATAGAAAACCTATGGTGTATTGTGAAGAGGAAGATGCAATACGCCAGACCCAACAATTCAGAAGAGCTGAAGGCCACTATCAGAGCAACATGGGCTCTCATAACACCTGAGCAGTGCCACAGACTGATCGACTCCATGCCACGCCGCATTGCTGCAGTAATCCAGGCCAAAGGAGCCCCAACTAAATATTGAGTGCTGTACATGCTCATACTTTTCATGTTCATACTTTTCAGTTGGCCAACATTTCTAAAAATCATTTTTTTTGCATTGGTCTTAATTGATATTCTAATTTTCTGAGATACTGAATTTGGGACTTTCATTAGTTCTCAGTTATAATCATCAAAATTAAAGGAAATAAACATTTGAAATATATCAGTCTGTGCGTAATGAATGAATCTAATATACAAGTTTCACTTTTTGAATGGTATTACTGAAATAAATCAACTTTCTCATGATATTCTAATTTTATGACCAGCACTTGTATATATAAATATGCAGTACACATATATTATGTAAACAAAAACTTTTACTTTGGATGTGATTAATTGCAATTAATTGTTTCACAGCACTAAGTGATATATTATTATTATTATTAACAACAAAAATAATAATAATAATAATAATAATACAAATAAATACACAAATAAGCAAAGCTTAAATCACTAGCACTCTGTATGGGTGTTAATAATAAATAATGCTGCTAACCATGTTTAATTAAATTTATTCTAAACAGAAATAAATAAATATATAAAATTACAAAACAAAAACTGGTTTAAGTATTAAAAAAAATCACTAATATGATGTGATATTAATAATAATCATAACAATAAATAATTAAATTTAAGTCATTTGCATTCTTTGTATGGCTGAATTAATCACAAGTAACATGGAAGTGTGAAACACCATCAATGACACACATTATGTTAATTAAATATATGGGTGCTAAACATTTCAGTAACACTTTATTTTAGAGTCTCTTAACTAGTTGTTTATTAGCATGCATATTACTAATTAAGCGCATGTTAATGCCTTATTCTACATCATTAATCCTACCCAATACCTAAACTTAACAACTACCGCACTTACTATTAATAAGCAGCAAATTTGGCATTTATTGAGGGAAAAGTCATAGTTAATAGTGAATAAGTGTTCCCTATTCTAAAGTGTTACCAACAGTTTATTAAAAAGGTATATACAGTGCATTCAAAAAGTACTCAAGACCCCCTTAACGTTTTTAAATTGTATGTTGCAGCCTGATACTACAATTGTTTAAATACTTTTTTTTTCATTAATCTACACTCCGTACCTCATCATAAAGTTAAAACAGAATTTTAGAAATGTCTGTAAATTTATTTAAAAGAAAAAACTGAAATACCACATTTACATATGTATTCAGACCCTTTAGTTGAAGCACCTTTGGCAGCAATTACAGCCTCGAGTCTTTTTGGGCATGACGCAACAAGCTTTGCACACCTGGATTTTCTGCCATTCTTCTTTGCAAATCCTCTCAAGCTCGGTCAAGTTGGATGGGGACCGTTGGTGAACAGCCATTTTCAGCTCTCTCCAGAGGTGTCCAAGTCAGGGCTCTGGATGGGCCACTCTACGACATTCACAGAGTTGTCCCTAAGCTACTCCTGTGCTGCCTTGGCTGTGTGTTTAGGGTCATTGTCCTGTTGAAAAGTGAACCTTCGGCCCAGTCTGAAGCCCTGAGCACTGTGGAACAGGTTTTCATTGAGGATATCTCTGTGCTTTGCTCCATTCAGCTTTCCCTCAACCCTGACCTTTCCCTTAGTCCCTGCCAGTGGTGGACAGTAAGAAAGTAGTCATTTTTAAGTACAAAGTCCAAATATTTTTATTCAACCCCCAAGATAGATTACATCTGAGGATGTGATGTTCAGAACATGGTATCTACAGTAATCATCAAAGTGGGAAGTGATGTCATCTGGGGACATTTGGCCAGGGGTATTTTTACACCACAGGTTTGAGAAGAAAAAAATCATTATGAAAATCTAATTATATTTTCCTTATTATATTCCTTACTTCCTTATTCATTATTTTGGGGAAATCCCAGGTATTTTGAGCAGTAGGATCATAAAAAAATATATGCTAATATAAAATTTAATTATATAAGTAGCCTATATAAAACTGCAAAATAAACATTCATCTATTTGTACTTTTTACTTAAGTACATAAAAAAAACTGTACTTTCAAAAAAAGAAATTACGTTTGTACTTTCACTCGAGTAAAATTGAAAACGGAGTACTTTTACTTTTACTGGAGTAATATTTTATTATATGGATTTGTACTTTTTCTCAAGTACTTGATTTGTGTACTTCGTCCACCACTGGTCCCTGCCGCTGAAAAACACCCCACAGCATGAGGCTGCTACCAGCACACTTTACTTTTGGGATGCTACTCTGCATGAGATGAGCAGAGCTGGTTTCCTTCAAACATGATGCTTAGAATTGAGCATCATCATCAGACCAGAGAGTCTTGTTTCTCAGAGTCTGAGGGTCCTTTAGGTGCTGTATTGTAAATTCCAAGTGTGTTTTCATGTGTCTTCTCTGAGGAGAGGATTGAGTTTGGCCGCCTTTGCTCATATTTATCAAGGGTGCCAATATTAGTGGAGGGCACTGTACATATATATATATATATATATATATATATGTGTTTTTTCACTCATGCTGCTGAAGAGTTTGATTTCATCCGTCTGTCTGATTCAGTTTCCTTCATCTTATTATCTGACAGAAAGACACATCTAGATGTGACACTTCCTGCTTCCTGAGGAAGTTACAGCAGTGAGTGTCCATTCGACTCTCACACACACTCAGACAGGAAGCATTACATAATCAGACGTGTGTGTGTGGCGCCACATCCAAACATTTGTTCATCTTAAACGTTCACTCACGCCCTGTGAAGCCTGGATATATAATACAGCACATTCATAAAGCATTATAAACCTTCATAAAGCCTTGTGTGTGAAAACCAAAGCCACAGGAGTCATTCATCAACACCTCTCACTGAAAATCATCTGTAAAACAACCATTATGAGGAATCATACATTATAAATAAAACAATGATATATAAACAGACTTCACAGAAAACTTTCATTAATATTTGATTCATTTCAAACAGCTGCTTCTCATCATAATGTAAGGGAGTAGGTTTGATTTTGGCATTGGTGGAGCCATAACGGCAGACAACATTACTGCTAGGGACAATTTAGTAGTTGGCTGATCATGTCTTAGTGTTTCTACTAAACTCTACGCCCTTGAAAATCATCGTTTCACAAGCATTGGCTTACTTGAGCTCAAACAACAGATTAATGAATTGCTCCAAATTGCACAAAAAGCTTATGGATGTAATTATAAGTCAGACATTGAAGTGAGTTGTTGTTTTTGTTTCTTCTGAGGAATATTCATTCAATATTCTTATGAACAGACTAGAAAATTACATTGGAATTAGAGGAAGTGCACTGGCATGGTTCAAATCATAATTATCTGACCGCCATTAATTCGTGGCAGTGAATGCAGAGGTACCATACCAATCACAACTGCAGTATGGAGTACCTCAAGGCTCAGTACTAGGACCATTACTTTTCACGCTTTACATGTTACCCGTGGGAGATATTATTAGGAAACATGGTGTTAGATTTTACTCTTCTGCTGATGATACTCAGCTCTAAATTTCAAAACATGTCAATTTGGAAAACTCACTGAATGCATAGTTGATAAAAAAAAACGATGACTTGACTTTTGTACACAGAGACATTTTGATCAGATTTTTGAATGTTCAATCTCATTTTGTAAATGACTCTTTCTGTTTTAAAGATGTTTTCTTTGGATTGTTTGACTGCTCTAAAGAGAATATAAGAAAATATAATTAATTTGTGTCTCCTGCCAGCTTAGTAAACAAAAATCTGGCTCTAAACCTGTCTTTTCTTTATTCAGAGTTGATCTAGATTTGATCCATGGATATGAATAAGTTCTGTTGATCCTAAAAAGGGATGTAACGATTACCGGTTTGACGATAAATCATGATAAAATTTCCCACGGTTAGTATTACCATTTCATATTTTAATTATCATTAAAACCGTATTAGATTACCGCGATTTGAACTCACGATAAATAAATACTGTCCAGCATAAAGTGCAGGTAACAGTCTCACGTGCGGACAGCACGCAGCGTAGTTTCGTTTTGAGTGAAAATAGGGCGGAAAAGCTGGGAGGTTTTAAAAGAGTGCTGAGGGAATTATACAAATGAATATATGAATTAATTAATTATATGAATGTACCTCTGAAGGATCTGACTGTCTTCAGAAACGATTCGATGGCATTTTGTTTTCATATTCGCTCCATGTAATACCTAAAGGAGGTGTTCTTAATCGCAATACTGCTTTGCTCACGGAGGTTACGGGAAACAGCTGTAATTCAGCTTTTCCATATAAAGCACCACCTAGTGTCAGAGAGTGGATTTACAGAGACTTATATTCACATTCAGCCTGTTTGCAGCAGTTTCTGTCTGGCCAAAAACGGACCGAATTTGCATGCCCTGCTGTAAATTGAGCGATTGGTGAAAAACAAGCTTATCTGGATTTAAACAATTTACACATTTAAACAATTCAGATAAGTTATCTAGAATTATTTATGGAGCAGATGACGTGCATATCATTTATTAATCAATTATCATTATGACGTAACTTTTCTTTATTTAAAGGCTGAAATGTGAGGTTTACCTTTTTATGAAACATTTCAAAGCTTTATTTACTTTAGATATTTGAATATGCTATTAAACATAAACTTATGTTATTGTTTTAGTGATTATGTAAACAAAATGTCATTTTATTTGTTGTTTGTTGATTTTTAAATATAAAAGTTGGTGAAGTGATTTATGTGTCAGTACTTTTTGAGCATCTCCAGCACATTTTAACAATACCGTGATAATTTTGGTCACGATAATCATGATAAGAAATTTTCATACCTTTACATCCCTAATTCTAAAGCAGTGCAAACTGCATCTCTATATTCATCTTATGTGTCCTCTTAAGGTAAACCCCCCCCCCAAAAAACATGGTTAAGATAGTTAAACTATGATAACCTCGAATTAACCATGGTTTTGCTACTCTAACTATAGTTTAACCATGGAATTTGTAGTAAAACTGTGGTTATACAAAAATAAACCCAACATAAAAAAACATGGTAAGTACACCATTATTATAGTAAAACAACAGTTAATTATCTTAAGGGATTTGTAGCCTATCTGTGCTCCGAACTTGCAATCTAAATCAAATGATTCGTGAGCTGTGATCTGATTGGAGATTGATATTGAATCAATCTCATGTGAGTTGTTGTGAATGAACATATTCAGGTGAGATAACCGGTTTACTCCTAACTAGTGAAACACTCCATTAATATGACGAGCTGCAGCTCAGAATACATGTTACGTGCATTATGATCATGTTCGTAAGCTTAATTCACTATATTTGAAATAGTTTGAGCACTGCAGCTCAGTTCAATTTATCAGTATATATACCGAAATTACAACAACAGTGGTTACATACACATACATTTAAAAATGATTGCTAGGGACTAATTTAGTAGTCTCTGGATATTGGTAAGGACATGTCCCTACTAAATTCTACACTTTTGTTATAATATAATATAATGTCATATTTTTGACGTTTTTAAATGACACACACAGTGGATCATGTTTACACAAACACACACACACACTCACTCATGTCCAGTTCAGGTGTGACCTTTATAATCATGTGTAAGTTGACACCTATCAAACCGGCTGAGCTCCAAACGAGCCAATTAAACACAAGATCTCTACTAAACTCCGCCCACAACTGTGTCCCACCTTCAGGGACCAATGAGGCGTCAGCGTGAACACAACACACAGAGTGAAGAGCGCAAATGTCAAAACAAGAACAAAACAAAAGCATGTTTTCAATACCAGCATCAATGTAGTGTGAAAAACAACGTTACATAACGATAGGAAACACTCACACACCTGCTGCACGCATGTTCTCACACACACACACACACACACTAGAGCACACAGTATGAACATACACACAGTACAACACAAGCACCTAAAAAAACACATTTGACCTAATATATTTATAAAAGTAGTTCAAATTCATACTCTTAAAAACACTACAACAGAATACTAAGAATATTATCTACATATTAAATCTGTTAATCAGCAAACCTTATTTTTTTAAACTTAAAAACAGGATATAGATACATAAAGAAGTTTTGATGACTGCATTAAACTTCACACAGATTTACCAAACATGCTAAATATTTAGTAAAATATTATACAAAAATGTATAAATGAATAAATATTGAACTATACAATTTATATGCACACTGAAAGTTATTTGTTTTTAAAGAAATTAATTTTATTCAGCAAGGATGCATTAAAATAATCAAAAGTGACTGAAGACTGGAGTAATGATGCTGGAAATTCAGCTTTGATCACAGAAATAAATTACATTCTAACATATATTCACACAGAAAACAGCTCTTTTAAAGTCTAAATAATATTTCACAATTTTTACTGTTACTACTGTATTTTTGGTCAAATAAATGCAGCCTTGCTGAGCAAAAGAGACTTAATTATTCCAAATTTTGAATGATAGTGAGTAAAAAAGTAAAATGATTTTATTTAGTTATGGCTACAAAATGTAAAAAATAAACAACTATATATAGTTCGAACGAACTATATAACTATATATATAACTATATATATATATATATATATATATATATATATATATATATATATATATATATATATATATATATATATATATATATATATATATATATATATATATATATATATATATATAATTTTTTTTATTCCCTCACACACTCACAGGCTGATGACGGCGTCTAATTTCTTGGTATCATTGTTTCTCTCCACCTTGTGCTGGTTCTGACCCAGATGAGCAAATCTATAAACACACACGGATAAACGATGAAAGCATCAGTGAAGGAATGAACAAAGAATCACACAATCAGCAGCAACGAATCATTTCAATACAAAATTCACAGGTCAAAGCAGCTGCAACAGAAACCTCAGCAGGGAATCATGACATTTCACTGGTATCAGATACTGAAACTTCTGAACAACGCGGATAAAAGGGTGACAGAGCCTTCTGCATTTTACCTACGGAGGTGTGTGTGTGTGTGAGAGAGAGAGTGTGTGTGTGTGTGTGTGTGAGAGAGAGAGAGTGTGTGTGTGTGTGTGTGAGAGAGAGAGAGTGTGTGTGTGTGTGTGTGCTGATGGAAGTAATTTGCTCTGCCGGCGTATGGAGAAACACTGAGAGAAGCAGTTCACAGAGTAACTACAACTAAACCAGAAGTTTTCAGTGTTACTTAAATTAAATGTTAACTGTAACATTTTTTTTAAAAATTAAACATTTTATTTCACCTCATTAACTCAAATTAAAACTACAAAACACATTTGTGCTACTTGAAATAACTTAAACATTAACTGAAATCAAATAAAACATGAAAAACTTATTTTATTTCAGTTTGTTAAAAAATGTTTTATATACTATTGCTGTTTTTATTAATATTTTGGTTTAGCTTAATTTTTATATTTTCTTGCTAAAAATATTACTATTTGGGTTTAATTTATTGTTATTTCAGTTTTTCAGTTTAAATTTGTAGTTTAAGATTTTCATCTAATATTTATATTGATATTTTCCCCTCTTTTTTAATACATTTTTTTGTTTGTTTTATTTTTAAATATTGGTTTTATTTTTTATGATTTCATTTTATATATATATATATATATATATATATATATATATATATATATATATATATATATATATATATATATATATATATATATATATATATATATATATATATATATATATATACACACACACTCACCTAAAGGATTATTAGGAACACCTGTTCAATTTCTCATTAATGCAATTATCTAATTAACCAATCACATGTCAGTTGCTTCAATGCATTTAGGGGTGTGGTCCTGGTCAAGACAATCTCCTGAACTCCAAACTGAATGTCAGAATGGGAAAGAAAGGTGATTTAAGCAATTTTGAGCGTGGCATGGTTGTTGGTGCCAGACGGGCCGGTCTGAGTATTTCACAATCTGCTCAGTTACTGGGATTTTCACGCACAACCATTTCTAGGGTTTACAAAGAATGGTGTGAAAAGGGAAAAACATCCAGTATGCGGCAGTCCTGTGGGCGAAAATGCCTTGTTGATGCTAGAGGTCAGAGGAGAATGGGCCGACTGATTCAAGCTGATAGAAGAGCAACTTTGACTGAAATAACCACTCGTTACAACCGAGGTATGCAGCAAAGCATTTGTGAAGCCACAACACGCACAACCTTGAGGCGGATGAGCTACAACAGCAGAAGACCCCACCGGGTACCACTCATCTCCACTACAAATAGGAAAAAGAGGCTACAATTTGCACGAGCTCACCAAAATTGGACGGTTGAAGACTGGAAAAATGTTGCCTGGTCTGATGAGTCTCGATTTCTGTTGAGACATTCAGATGGTCAGAATTTGGCGTAAACAGAATGAGAACATGGCTCCATCATGCCTTGTTACCACTGTGCAGGCTGGTGGTGGTGGTGTAATGGTGTGGGGGATGTTTTCTTGGCACACTTTAGGCCCCTTAGTGCCAATTGGGCATCGTTTAAATGCCACGGCCTACCTGAGCATTGTTTCTGACCATGTCCATCCCTTTATGACCACCATGTACCCATCCTCTGATGGCTACTTCCAGCAGGATAATGCACCATGTCACAAAGCTCGAATCATTTCAAATTGGTTTCTTGAACATGACAATGAGTTCACTGTACTAAAATGGCCCCCACAGTCACCAGATCTCAACCCAATAGAGCATTTTTGGGATGTGGTGGAACGGATGTGCATCCCACAAATCTCCATCAACTGCAAGATGCTATCCTATCAATATGGGCCAACATTTCTAAAGAATGCTTTCGACACCTTGTTGAATCAATGCCACGTAGAATTAAGGCAGTTCTGAAGGCGAAAGGGGGTCAAACACAGTATTAGTATGGTGTTCCTAATAATCCTTTAGGTGAGTGTATGTATATATATATATATATATATATATATATATATATATATATATATATATATAATTTTTTTTTTTTCAGTTCCAGTAAAAGACCACGAGAGACGACTGAATTTGAAAAATGTATATGAGCAACGGGAACATAAAGGCTGTTCAGAGAGAATAAGACACGTGAGATCTTGACCGTCTCAAACCTGTCTTAAGTGTCAGTGCAAGACATTCCTGATCACTGAGGTCAAATCCCATGATTCCCATTCATCATGACTGAAGAACCATGTGACATGAGCTGTGTGTGCAATATGAGTCTCATTTTCTTGATACTTCTCTGAGTTTGATAAATTCTATTTAAATTTGACAGAAATATATATTTGTATTCATCAAGGGCACATTAAATTGATCAAAAGTGCCAGCAAAGACATTTATAAATGTAACAAAAGATTTATATTTCAAATAAATGCTGTTCTTTTGAACTTTCTATTCATCTGTGAATCCTGAAAAATAAAATGCATCACAGTTTCCACAAAAATAGTGCAGCACAACAGTTTTCAACATTGATAATAATCAGAAATGTTTGTTGAGCAGTAAATCAGTATATTATTATGATTTCTGAAGATCATGTGACACTGAAGACTGGAGGAATGATGCTGAAAATATAGCTTTGATCACAGAAATAAATTATAGTTTAACACATATTCACATAGAAAACAGCTGTTTTACATTAGAATAATATTTCAAAATTTTTACTGTATTTTTTATTTTCTGACCTGTGGTAAATGAGGATGTCTTCATCTGGCGGGTTGGCCAGCAGATTCAGGCCATACGTCTCTCTCACGGGCGGCAGACGCTGCTGAGGCTGATCCTGTAAGGTCACACAGGTCAAAGGGTCAGTGAGGTCAAAGGTCACGCACAGATGGCAGACAGAGTTCAGTATATCAGAATGATTTCTGAAGGATCATGTGACATTGAAGACTGGAGTAATGATGCTGAAAATTCAGCTTTGATCACAGAAATAAATTACAGTTTAACACATATTCACACAGAAAACAGGTATTTCAAATCATAATAATATTTCACAATTTTTACAGTATTTTTGATCAAATAAATGCAGCCTTGGTGAGCAGAAGAGACTTCAACAATCTTATTATAAAATCTTAAAGGTTATTGTATAAAGGAAAGTCTATTGTTCTTGCTGTATGTGTTTTAAAGCAGCATAAAGCTGTTTAAGAGTCCGTCCAAACACATCAAACACTGAGAAGTGAACTGAAGGGTCTCCCTTCACTAACGAGCCGCTGTTACGTAACGACTGACGGTTTGACGGGTGTTTCCCTCCGGCGGCCCCGCGTCTGCTGTTTTACTCGTATACATACTGATTAAACTCAAGACGTGACTAATGCGACGTTTCACTCGCACCAGGGTAATTACAGTGTCGCAGGTTTTCACGTTTAAATATTTCATCAGCCGCGGTCGTTGAGCTTATCCCGGCATTTACACGTGACGAGCGAAGCCTTACACGTGAGCCGTATGAGAAATGAAGCTCCGCTCGAGAATAACATGAGTGAAAAATGACCGTGACGGAACAAAAACACTCAACAGACAGACTGGAGACTTTAGGCCAGAAGACTCGTGTCGTGGAAAACACACTTGCTGATTTCAGTTCAAATTGATATATACTTAAAATGTAATGCAAGTCACTTCAGGATAAAATGTGACCCTGCAGCACAAAAGCAGTCTTAAGTCTCTGGGGTATATTTGTAGCAATAGCCAACAATACACTGTATGGATCAAAATTATACATTTCTCTTTTATGACAAAAATCATTAGGATATGAAATAAAGATCATGTTCCATCAAGATATTTAGTAAGTTTCCTACTGTAAATATAACAAAACTTCATTTTTGATTAGTAATATGCATTGCTAATAACTTAATTTGAACAACTTTAAAGGAGATTTTCTCAATATTTAGATTTTTTTGCACCCTCAGATTCCAGATTTATCTCAGCCAAATATTGTCCGATCCTAACAAACCATACATCAATGGACAGATTATTTATTCAGCTTTCAGATGATGTAGAAATCTCAATTTTAAAAAAATGACCCTTATGACTGGTTTTGTGCTCCAGGGTCACAAATATCTGCCATGTTTGTAAATGCCAATGTAGATTTTTTTATGATTTACTCAAGACTGTCCCGGTCAATGCGATAGAAAGGTTTTTGAAAACACTTTTAGAGTAATTTGATAGTAACATGAGCAAATGGTGGCTATTTGTGTCAACGCTTCAGGTTAACCTCACAGAAACATGTCCAGGTCACATTTACAAAGGAAAGGAAAGGAAAGGAAAGGAAAGGAAAGGAAAGGAAAGGAAAGGAAAGGAAAGGAAAGAGGTAAAGATTTAAAAAATAAATAGAAAATATTTTTATAAAAAAGAAAAAGCCAAAAGAAAGAAAAAGGATAAAAAGGGGGAAAAAAAACAACAACAAAATAAATCTTTTTCCAAAAAGAAAAAAACAAAGAAACAAATGAAAAAGAAAACAAATATAAAGGAAAAGGGATTGTTTTTGTCCCAAATAAATAAAAGAGAGAGAGGGGGGGGGGGTTAAAAAAAAAAAAACAATAGGACAACATTTAAAAATGTAAAAAAGGAAAAATGGGAAAAAACAAAAAAGCTTTAAAAATATAAAAAACTGGTTAATAAAAAATAAAAATGAAAACAGAATAAAAACTGGTTTTCTCAACAAAAAAAAAGGGAAGAAAAACTATTAAAAGGGATATCCGTCAGTTCTGCTGGCTGCATGTCATGATCACGTGTCACAGCTGTGTCTGTAACTGCTGTTTCCAGATATTTACTACAGTGCAGGAAACCTTGACTGAATACTCGCTTCTGTTCTCCTGACAAATCACACACAACACTGCCTTCATCCACTCACACATCAACACGTGTGTGTGTGTGTGTGTGTGTGTGTGTGTCCTGCCATGGCAACAGGTCAGTGTGACTGTGACAAACAATCAGAGGACTGAAGCTTCCATTCAGAATCATTAATATCTCCATCCTTCAGTTTGGACCTTCCTCATTTCATCCACTCGCAAACACCAACATCATATATACATATAAATTCATACATTAATGCTCATGAATAATGATTAATGAATAAATCACAAGTAAACTATATACAGGGAAAAAAAAGAAAAAAAGATTATATTACCAAGTATTTTTGTCTTTTTTCCCAGTACAAACATCTAATCATTCTTAAATCAAGACTGACTTGAGTTGCAAAATAAGCCATTTTTCTGTGGAAAATTAAGTAAAATCAAGTGAGCATTCACTTAAAACGAGAAAAATATCTGTCTACGAGGTAAGAAAATTATGTTTTTTTTGTTGTTGCAATTAATAAGACATGCTTTTTGATTACTAACATTTAATTTAACCATGAAATAGAATCCATAAAACTGAAAAATGAAGAAAAAAAAGGAATACAGAAAAAAAAAGAAAAGATAAAACACTTTTAGGGCACTAAAAATGTTCAAAATGAGCAGCTCAAGTTCATTTTTTGATCACTTCAGTTTGACCTGAACAATTTCAGCAGCACATGTTCAATCAATTTACAATGAAATGACCCTTTTTGATGCAAGAAAGAGAAGAGAAGAGAAGAGAAGAGAAGAGAAGAGAAGAGAAGAGAAGAGAAGAGAAGAGAAGAGAAAAGAACAGAAGAATCTGTATTGATGTTATTCATTAAAGTCCTGAGCGTCCGCTCATTCATTCATCTCTCATCTATTAAAATCCCTCCGTTCTTCCCTCAATCCCTCCTTCAGTGTCTCTCAAGGTAAATAAACCCAAACGGCCTTGTCGGCATGGCAACATGACAGTAACCTTGAGTCACACACGCGGGGCGAGAGACAGAGAGAGAGCTGCTGAACCCATGAGAAACATGCACAAATGAAATAAAAAAATATACATAAAATAAATCTAAAAAAATATAAATAAAATGTATACACATAAAACAAAAAATAATATATATATAATTAACATGCAATAATATGCATTTACAATATATTGATCATTCAGCTACTAAACGCATTGGAAAACTGCAAACTGTGAAAAACAAACAAATTACACACACACACACACACACACACAAATATGAAAATAATCAATATTATATTTTCAATGTTGCATTAGTTTATTCAACTGATGAATGCATCAGAAACTGCCAAATATAATAATATGTAAATAAAAAAAATATATACATTAAAAAAAAATAATACGTGCATATTTTTAATGTTGCATTTATGCATTTACCTGCTGAATGCATTAGAAATGACCAAATGTAAAACATGCAAAAAGAAAATAAAAAAAGTGAAATAAAAAAAACAATAATATCTCCCTCTCTCTCTCTATATATATATATATATATTAATGTTGCATTTAGGTTATCCATTCATGCCAAAATTCATTAATTTATTGCTTCTTCATTTAAGTCATATAATGATCTTAAACATGCAAAAAAAAAAAAACATTAATATTTAGTGCAATCTGTTCGACTAAAGCAAAAGATTCACGACAGTAAGACGCGACTTTGATGACATTTTGCAATCGATAAATACTGTTTGTTGTTCTCTATGCATTGCATTATGAGCAGCATTGTGTCAGTTAAAGTTATTTGTACGCTGAAAATTAGAAAGAAATAAAGGTGTGAAATGAGTCTTTATCAATGAGACTCACTGACTCAATGCATGCAACAGGGTTTCCTCAGGTAACGTTTCTCCAGAATATAAACCCCATTACAGCATTATCTGAATCTCACCGGAGATCTTAATAAAGCAGGGATCAGGCGTATTGTTGAGCGAGACAGATCTAGACTCACACAGAGCCAGAAAACAGCCTTCTGCGTCTGTGTGTGAAAATTATCATCATTTATATCATTTTTAAATTATATTTATCCTAATATAAAAATAAATTATGTGAACAAATAACTAATAATAAATAATGAACTGTTAATATAACGAATGTAGCAAATGCATGAATTATTATTTATATTAATATTCCAATTCCAAAATATGAATATTCAAAGTCAACACGTTACGGTTTAAATTTAATTAAATGTTTAACATCGTTAAATTTCTTTATGGCAGTTAGCACACATTCATTCAGCTATTTTAAACACTGGAATAATACACACAAGCAATACTGCTCTTATGAAATATAGTCATGGTTTTACAACAAATAAAACTAGGGATGCATCGACCCGATACTCAGTATCGGTATCGGCTTTCGTATTATAAAACTTTTGCGCAATGAAGGATTATTAATAGTCTTTCTTTTTCTATCCTATCTATCATATGTTGCTGCCTTCCTTACTGTGCTATACATTTAAAAGAAATGTCTTTTAATTTTATAGTATACAGTGCCGTGAAAAGGTTTTTGCCCCCTTCGTTTTTTTTTTTTTTTGCATATTTGTCTCACTTAAAAGATTCAGATCAAACTAATTTTAATATTACACAAAGATAACCCGAGTAATAAAAAAATGCAGTTTTGAAATAATAATTTCATTTATTAATGGAAAAAAGCTGTCCAAACCTGCCTGGCACTACGTGAAAAAGTAATTGCCCCCTAAATCTAATAACTGGTTGTGCCACCCTTTGCAGCAACAACTGCAATCAAGCGTTTGTGTTAACTGGCAATGAGTCTTTCACATCGCTGTGGAGGAATTCTAGCCCACTTTTCTTTGCAGAATTGTTTTAATTCAGCCACATTGGAGGGTTGTCAAGCATGAACGGACAGTTTAAGGTCATGCCACAGCATCTCAATCGGATTTAAGTCCGGACTTTGACTTGGCCACTCCAAAACCTTAATTTTGTTTTTCCTGAGCCATTCAGAGGTGGACTTGCTGGTGTGTTTGGGATCATTGTCCTGCTGCATAACCCAAGCGCGCTTGATCTTGAGGTCACAAACGGACAGCCGGACATTCTCCTTCAGGATTTTCTGATAGAGTGCAGAATTCATGGTTCCATCAATTATGGCAAGTCGTCCAGGTCCTGAAGCAGCAAAGCAGCCCCAGACCATCACACTACCACCACCATGTTTGACTGCTGGTATGTTGTTCTTTTTATGAAATGCTGTGTTGGTCTTGGGTATAATCAAGATATTTTTTGGCAAATGTGAGACGAGCCTTTGTGTTCTTTTTGGTCAGCAATGACTTTTGCATTGGAGTTCTGCCATGGATGCTGTTTTTGTCCAGTCTCTTTCTTATTGTTGAATCATGAACACTGACCTTAACTGAGGCACGTGAGTCATGCAGTTCTTTAGATGTTGTTCTGGGTTCTTTTATGACCTCCTGGATGAGTCGTCGTTGTGCTCTTGGAGTAATTTTGGTCGGCCGGCCACTCCTGGGAAGGTTAACCACTGTTCCGAGTTTTCTCCATTTGTCGATAATGGCTCTGACTGTGGTTTGCTGGAGTCCCAAATCCTTAGAAATGGCTTTATATCCCTTTCCAGACTGATACATGTCAACTATTTTGTTTCTCGTCTGTTCTTGAATTTCTTTAGTTCGTGGCATGATTAGCTGCTCTTTAAGCATGCTTCACTTTGTCAGACAGGTTCTTTCTTGATTCAACAGGTCTGGCAGTAATCAGGCCTGGGTTTGACTAGTGAAATATAATGCAGCTTTCTAAAATAATGTGGTTAATCACAGTCCTTTCATGATTTAACAGGAGGGGGCAATTAATTTTTCACGTAGGGCCAGGAAGATTTGGACAGCTTTTTACCCATAATAAATGAAATCATCATTTAAAAACGGCATTTTGTATTTACTTGCATTATCTTTGTGTAATATTAAAATTAGTTTGATGATCTGAATCTTTTAAGTGTGACATATGCAAAAAAAAAAAAAACAATTTATTGATTTTTTTAAGTATTTGGGATTTTAAGAACAAGTGGAAAGTGTGCTGAATGTTTCATTTCATGCAAGTGAAATTAGCAAAGCAGTTAGACTGAATTTACATTTGTAAAGAGTATGAGATGAGAAGAGAGAGTATGAGATGCATTCAGAGAGACGGGCTGTGTTTGCGGTCTTCTGAATTGGGAATAGCGAACATGCATGATAAACTTATTTCAAATTCTGTTGGGGAGATCAAATGTGTGAGATAACGTTCATGTACTAATAAAAACCTCTAAGAATCTTTTATTCTCCAGTACTGAAAGCAGAACTGATAAGGGAGCTCTTGATATGTGTTGTAACAGCTCTTGCAAATTACCTCTGTTGTCATTTCGAAGCCGAAGTGATCTCATTTTATATACATTTTTCTTTAGTGTTAATTTGCCTTTAAAACTTTCCAAAAAATTTACTTTTTATTAAAATCACTGGACTATAAAAAGCTTAACAAGGCATTTCGGTGTCTATCCAAACACCTTCATCAGTTGTAAAAACAGGAAGGCAAATATATCCACAAAAGTCACATGATCAGCAGACCTATAGAGGTCATATGACTACTAGATTAATTGTGTAACACATGCCAGAGTAGATCCACATTGCAGGGTTTGCGATTAGAATATTGCAACGTCTCAAATTGCAATCGATTTCAATTAATCGCTCAGCCCTACTATGTATATCTATTTATATAGTATTTGTTTAAAAATGTCATGTAAAACAGCATGCATTCAAACACCAGAACACTACACTGATTTTTTTTTTTGCATGATAAAGTTATAAATGAGAGTTGTGCGCGACCGCTGTACCTCATGCACGCGGATGCTGTCGCTCGGCTCGGACAGTTTGATCGGCGTGGAGCGCTGAGACACTGTCCCATCTTCCTCGCGCTCTTCCTCAGAGTCATCCTCAGAGCTGCTGGAGATCTGCTCCTCGCTGGGAGGAGGAGGAGCGCTGGCCGCAGTCTTCCTCTGCAACACCGCCTCCTCCTTACTGGACTTACTGCTGAGAGACCAGACCAGACCAGACCAGAGAAACCAGATCAGCACCTCATCCACACACTCATAAAACACTGACAGTCACTCTGAACAGGAAACACACTGCAATCAATGGAAACAAATCAACTCTGACCTACTGAACTCAAGGTTATATCATTAACTAAAACCATAACAAACAAATTTTACATTAATTATATTAACAATAATTAACTACATCATTTTCTTAAATGACTTTAAAAAAAATATATTTTCCCCTTCAGTTTCTATATATATATATATATATATATATATATCTCTCTCAGACTCACCCCAGCACTGACTTCGCGCTCTCTTCTGGTTTGCGTACGGTGAACGGACTCGGGTCGAGGCCGACCGTCTTCGGCATGAACTCCCTGAAAGACGAGAATTTGTGCATTCGAATGTGGATTTTTATTTTAAATTAGACGAATATTCGAAAATTCTAATTGTTTTTCTGACAGCCCTAGTGTCGGTGCTGACCTCGCGGAGTTGGTCATAGCGACGCTGAACGTGTCGTCGAACGAGGTGAGTTCATACGGCTTGAAGAACTCTGTGTAGATGTCGATGCTCTCGTCGTATCGGTTCACACGCTTCACCTCCACCTTCCTCCTGTTCTTCTCACACGGAGCTGAAACACATTCAGAAAAGCTTTACGATTCAACATGAAGAAGTCCAGTTATAACTTACAGCGTGTCTGAGGCTCTAAACAGAAACTAAATGTCACAAAAACTTGGAAGAACAAGCTGAAAGAGAAATTAATTCATTCTTAAATTAATAAATTAACATTTTGCTTGTAACATGCATCACATGAATAATTTATGAAAAAGTCAATCCTATATATTATATTCCACTGCATGAATTAAGTCACAGCCTGAACATAAAAAGTGTTATTTGTGTGCCGTACAGAGCTGATGAGTCAATTATGACTAATAATTACATTAATATTGAATATTTAAATATTTTTGGCTTTAATATTTTAATTGATTTTAATTGAACATTTAAGTTAAATAAATAATTGAAATAAACATTCACATAAATAAATAAAAACTAAATATTTATATTAATATTTACTTAAATATGCATTCATATAAATAAATAAACAGTGATTATGAGAGTCTCCGGTGTGTTTCACGTGAGCCGGATGCGGATCAGTTTCCGCTCAGTCTCAGGAAGCTCCGCTGGATCAGGACGGCTGCTTCAGCTCAGTGTTTGTGGTTAATATGTAAGCTCATATCTCTTTTATCTGTCTTTATGGATGTATAAAGTGATCACCTTCATCATACGGTAACGGCAGGAACGTCAGCACTCCGTCAGTCCACCAGTGTGTGTAACTGCAGAGAAAAACAAATACATCAGCATCAAACAGGACTGCAGATATAGATAGATATATATATATAAACACACAACGTTATATTTTAGTTAAATAATGCATCAAATATAATATGTATTTATATACAAAATTTTTATTAAACCCAGAAAATTTTTATTTTATTACAACAAATAAAGATTACAGCCAGCGAATAATAAGTGCATAATAATGTGATGTTTCAACTGACATATAATATTATATATTAAATTTATAATATTACATAATACATTATATAATCTATATACAATATAATATTATATATTTATTATTTTATATTATTATTTTAGTAAGGGAACGAAACTTTTCAAAAGACCTTCAAAATAATTTTTTTTTCAGATTTTGTAATAAAAACCTATATAATTTATACAACTATATAAAATTTATATAATAAAGTATTATACTGTATACAAATTTTTGCAAATGATTTAAGATAAATAAATAAATATTAATTAATTAAAATACATATTACATATACTATAAATATTAAATATATAATAAAAAAGTTTTAATATTATATATATATATATATATATATATATATATATATATATATATATACACATACATGCATACACACTGTACATATACATACATATATTATATAATCATATCTTGTACATGCATACATATATAAAATACTGTATTTGGTTTCATTAAAATATATGAAATATTTAAACACAGCATAAATACATTTTATATACATGCAAAATATACACGTGCATAAAATTTGAGAGGAAAATGTGTTTAATTTATATTAATATAAAGTCAATGCAAAAATCCTGATTGAAAAATATAATAATTCATAAAGACTCAGACGTGTCTGTGAGATTCACCCACATGAATGCACAAACTGTCCCGGCGATCGGTGAACTGAACAGAAATACATGCAAACACGAACGTCCGATTTGTCCTGGAACATGAACTGTCATTTCAGAGACTATTTGATGTGACAATTCCCCAAAACAGGTCAGATTCCTCATTCGTTTTGTGTCTGATAACAGTTATTTGTCACGTCGACCTGTGTTCATTATGCAAGCGGCATAACAAAGCCACGTGCCGGACGGCTGGAGGAAACTAAAGTGGGTCACGGGCCACATAAACGCTTCTCTAATATCACGGCAATAATAGAATAAACCACACATGGACAGAAACTGGAAGCTGTAGATGCTAGAAATGAAGCGCGGCAGAAAACCCTTTTGATGTTTATACGGGTTAAATGCGATGAAACACCAACCAGTAGCTGTTCATAATGCTGTTTACGAAGGCAAAGATCACTAGTATTAGTGCTTATACTGTACTTAGTTGTGCTATTACTCTTATAGACTATCTTACTTACATTTTTCACCATGCATTCATGTCACATCACCCTCATAATGCATTCAGTCCATTTTGACCCAGAAGAGATGCATAAGAATTTCTAAAAAACACCGTTTTTGTAATACACAGAAACTTTGCAAATGCTTTCAGAGTCTCAAAATACACATTTATTTTTTTCCAGATTTTTTGCAATTGTCTTTTAGGGGATATAACCATTTAAAATAAGGTTTAGCGTTTGGGTCTTTTTGACCCGGGTGTGTATGGAACACCATTAGTGTCAATAACATTTTATGTTAAATTATCTATGAAGTTATATTAGTGTTAAAAAACCTTTTTTTCCACGTCTACTGGTTGGTGTTTCATCGCATTTAACCCGTATAAACATCAAAAGGGTTTTCTGCCGCGCTTCATTTCTAGCATCTACAGCTTCCAGTTTCTGTCCATGTGTGGTTTATTCTATTATTGCCGTGATATTAGAGAAGCGTTTATGTGGCCCGTGACCCACTTTAGTTTCCTCCAGCCGTCTGGCACGTGGCTTTGTTATGCCGCTTGCATAATGAACACAGGTCGACGTGACAAAGAACTGTTATCAGACACAAAACGAAATGAGAGGAATGAATGCATTATGAGGGTTAAGCAAAACATGGTAAATCCGTATCAGGCTTTTTTTTGCTCGTCTGTCAAACTCTGGAGAAAGAGCACAGGCTGATATTCAGACAGTATTGAGCGGACAGCACCTGTGCCGCTGGTGTGGGAGGATCATGGTATCGCTGTGGTGAAGGTAGAAATCTGTAGGCAGCTCCCAGAGATGAGGCTTCGACTCCGACGGCTGGTAGACCTGCAGGAACAGGTTTATCGAGTCCTGTCTGTCTGCATCTGAGACACACAAACCATCAGTGTTACTTCTGAGAGTTACTCCTGTTTGCCCAATTCTTAGATTAGGATGCATTTTATTCTCTTAATTTTTTACATTGTTACATTTAGTTGGCAGACAATTTATCCAAATTGAATTTTAGTACATTCAAGGTATAAATTTTATCAGTTCATGCATTCACTGGAAATCAAGCCCATATTCTTGGCTTTACTAGTGCCATGCTTTACTTTGACCAACAAGATAATTGTTTTTATTTTATTGAATTTTATTTTAATTATTAGTGCAATACTTATATTTATATTAAATAATTTTATTGCATTATATTTATTTGTATTTTATTTAATTGTATGTACTATTATAGATCTATATTAATTTTTTTTATTTTGTTTATTTTATGTGATTGCATTTTATATTATTATTTATTTTATTTAATTGTATTTATTTATTAATTACATTTAATGTATTAATTTAGCAGACATGTTATCCAAAGCAAATTTATTCAAGGTATACTAATTTTACCAGAAATCGAACCCATGACATTGCCGTTGCTTTACTTTACGAGCTACATTAATATTTGTATTTTATTGAATTATTCATTATATATTTTGTTAATTTAATTTATTTTATATTGTTTTTTCATTTTTATTTAATTGTATTTTGTTTAATTTTATTTGAGTTTTTTCATTATATTTACCCAAGTGAATTTGACCATATTCAAGGTAGATATATTTTATCATTTCCTAACTTAACCATTGCTAGTGCCATATTTTACTTCATTAGCTACAAATAGTTTTATTTTATTAAATTATTTAAAGTTTTTTAAAATTATTTTAACATTAATGAAATATATTTTTTATTTACTTTAACTGTATTTTATTTGTTTATAATATTATTTAAAATGCTAAATGTTATAAACATTATAAATAAATAATTTTTTTTGTAAATATTACTTGTTAGAAAAAGTTTTTTTTTTTTAATTTACTGTACTTATTTTTGTCCTTTAAATTTTAACTGTATGCAGCCAAACTTCAAACACTTCAGCAACATGAACCGTTTTTGTGATGCCAGTAAAAACAAACCACTAAACCTGAAGCTGAGAGAGTCTGAAAATCTCCTGATCACCAGAGCGAGAGCATGTGAGAGCAATCAAACAATGACGGAATCAGACGTACAGCAGGGTTTGCCTCTGTTTTCAGCTGCCAGGTCTTTGTTTTTGAGAATATCCACAGGTTAAAGGTGCGATAATCACGAGTGTGTGTTAGAGCGATCGTCCTCTGCATGTGCCGCGGCTCAGCGTAATTAAGAGTTAATCGACAAGCACCGAGCGCAATTACACTCGTTCCTCGTTATCCTCAAGGCCATTTCAGCATCTTTCTAATTAAATAAAGCTGAGATGAGAACTGAGATGAGCGACATTAATGCACAAACACGTTCATCCACAAAACATCACATGGAAACGCCTGACAGTCCAGCGAATCTCCTGCATGCTCATGAAATAATACATTATAATTGTTTTAGTGCAGGAAACATTGTACAAAAGATTCAGGAGTAAAATGTTTTATTATTGTATTTTATTTTATTAACATTTACGTTAAACTTTTCCATTTGGCAGACATGTTAACAAAAGATTTATAAGCTACAGGTAGGGTTATTATAGTTCAAAAATGAATGAAAAAATTAAATTAAATAAGTTTTTTTTTACTAATTTTATTGTATTTAATTTTATAATGTATTATTATTATTATTATTATTATTATTATACATTAAATATATCAATATGTGACATTTAAAAAAAGTTAAAAGAATAATAAATAATATAATAAGAGTATTTTATATTAATTTATAGTTTATATTTATTTTATTAAATTACATTTATCCCTTTGGCAGACATGTTAACCAAAGCTTTATGAGCTACAAGAATACTTTATTTAATTATTAGTATTTAATTTATAATTAATTTGATTAGATTAAGGTCATTTATTTAATTGTATTATTTTTATTGAATTCTATTTTATAATTTAATTTAATTCATAATTTTCTATTATATTATTTTAATTAAATGCATTGTTATTTACACCAGATTTATCAATCAGACATTTTAATAAAAAGATTCAGAGGAGTAAAGGTGAATCTCAAGAATATGCCAAGATCTCACTCCAAAACCCAGAAATTAAACATTACATTATACTTTAAAAATAGTCAAAAAAGTTCATTTTTAATGACAACAATCTTCTTGAAAATGTCATAATGCAAAAACGTTTTAATGATGCTAAAATGGGCTTCAGTTTTAATGCAAAGTCATTTCTTTCTTTTGATTTTGAGTGAAAAACATCATATGCTTGAGATTCACCTGTGTAATATTGAAATATAAGAGCAGGGCTCTATTAGACTGTCCTGATGAACAGCATGTGCGCTGAACTATGATTCATTGCAGCAGAATTTACCTGAGGAGAGGTTAAATGAGACGAGGCTATAAATACAACATGGAGAACAAGAAAAGAGTCTGAAGAAGCTCTAAAAACACATGAATGATGAGCCATTCAATCAAACCGCAAACCCCTTACTTTAATTAACCAGCACGCCGCAAAAAGTGATGTTCTTTCTCAGCATTTTCATCTCGCTTTCCAGTACAAATATATAAATATTCTTAAATCAAGATTAATTTACTGAAGATGCAAACTGAGATGAGATAAGAAGTCGTTTTTTTAGTGAGGTTTATGCTTAAAGCAAGAACATATATAATAAATAAAATCCCTTTTTGCAGTGAAACTAAAATGTTTTATTAATATTAACAAACAGCTCACTCAAGAAAATGAATGAATGCATAAATAAATGTCTATTTTTATGGTAGACATGGTATAAGTCAGGGTTATTAAAGTTAACTAACTAAAACAAAACCAAAAATATTGTTACCTGAAATAATATAACTGTAAAACATAAAAAAAGAAAAAACAAACAAACAAACAAAAACAACTCAAAATGTAACGAATAAAACATGAAATAAAATAACTAAAATTAAACATTTAAAACCATATTTTATTAAAACATTCAATAATTAAATTTATTATTTATGGGAAAAAAATATGTCTAATTTTTATTTCGTTTAACCTGACATATTAAAATGTTAAATATATTAAAATAAACTAAAACTGAAAATAAATAAATACATATATACACATATATATATATATATATATATATATATATATATATATATATATATACACATATATATATATATATATATATATATATATATATATATATACACATATATATATATATATATATATATAAATATATATAAATAGCAATTTTTTTAAATTATTATTATTAAAGCTAAAAAATTACTAAAACTTTAATTTACTAATTTTGCCTAAATTAAAAATAAAACTGAAAATATACAAATATAACCGATTAATAAAAGCTATAATGGTACCTCAATGATACTAAAATATCCCAGTTATAAGTTAAATCTTTAAAACAGTTTTACATGCAACAAGATTTTGATATAGATAGATATTAAACATTATATAATGTTTGATCAGACAGGAACCGCCTTTAAGGTATATTTCAGATAAGCAAATGCCCAGAAATATAGATTTTCCAGATGAAAATCTTAGACGTGTCTGAGATGCGATGCATGAGCGTTATCTGGCATATTGGACTGAATTATTTGACTGAATCTTCATTTTTGGGAGGAGTACTCCTCGAATAACTCCAGACGATGTCGCGGTGTCCTCCAGCGAACAGGCCGCATTAAACACCTCGTTAACATCCATCTAGTGTGGAAATGAGATGCGGAGATCAGGTGAAGACGTCCAGGTTAACATGACAGGAGACGCTGAGAAACGAGTCACTCATCCATTCCTGTCGCTCCTTTAATAACTTCATCTCTCTGCTCATATCAGAGAAAAACAAGCCTCTCTGGACTCTCCGAGCACCGAATCAAACCTGACAGGCCAAGCGTCTTGATGAATACATGTGGGATGTTCAAATGGAATTTCATTATATTATTAATGTAGACAAGAATTAAATGTATTAAAGGGGTAATGGTATTCCTGTATTTTTTGTGATTAAGTTATAGCATTTGTGCATTTATGCTAAATGTATTTCGACTACTGTTTTTCATACAAATACATAGAAACCATAAAGTTGCATTTTTTACTATGGTATTGAGGTGCTATATATGTGTGGTTTTAACTGTGGTTGACATGATTTAAATGTATGCTACTATGGATAAAACTAAAACAGTAAGAATATTTAAAATTCACCATATAAAAACAGGGTTGTTACAATACATTCATATATTCTTAAAAATAACATTAAGGCATGAAGGTTTTAGATCATTCAGAAGGAAAAATCATAAAAAGTAAATTAATATTTTAATTCCTAAACACTTTTATGGGCTAAAAAACATTAAACATTTAATATAAACGATTTGAATTTAAAATCTAGAATTTTAAAATACAATTTAAAAATTAATAATTTAATTAAAATAGAAAATAAGTTAAGACATACATGTTATGAATCATTCAGCTAAAACATTAAATAAAAAAATACATTAAATATTTTAATTAATCTCAAAATAGTTTAATTCTCTTCAGAGGGTAAAAATGTAAAGATTTTCTTATATTTATTAGCCAAAAGTCAGTTTTAATATTTAAAGGGGATTTTTAAAAAATGCATATATTTAGATAGATTTCACATTTTCACTGCAAAATTAAGATGCAAATGATATTTTCAGAAAATATCTATATTTTTTTTTTCCAATAATTATTTTCATTTTCAGCTCAGTGTTCAGGTCCAGCTTTGCCCAAGATTTATAATTTTTGGGCGCATCACTAATTATTTTCCACACACACACACACACACACACACACACACACACACACGCACACACACACAGTCAGTTGCTGACGGCGAAAGCATTCACACGGGTGCAATATAATCAGTGCTTGACTGGAATGCGGCGCCTTCGCCAATTAACCAAACGGCAATTACATCACATTTCAGGGTTACATTAGATTTCACTCATATCCTAAAATCATAACGTTATTATGAGAACATCAAGCTATTTAGACCACAATATGAACGCTTGTGTGCGCAAACCGAGCTCCCGCGAGGAAGCAATGACGCGGTCAATGTTCAAACGCAGAATTATGGGAAAACAAACCGTTAGACCCCATATTATTCACCATCGACCAATGGGATTCGAGTTTGGAGACGCTGTAACCACGGAGACTAGAACTGGGTTGTTGCTATACCGACACATAGGCCTATAAAAGATCCAATCATGTCAGAAAATACAATAAATGAAACACAGTAAACATGGAAAAACTCATCCAAATGCAAAGTGATTTCAGAAAATCACTTCTTATACAGCAAAACCTGACAATAAACCACGCACCTTTCCTGATCGATTCGGCTCTGCACGGGGCAAATCACATGTGAGATCGGCCGTTTATAAATGTAATCATTATAATTCATACAGAGTGGCCCATCAGCACAAAGCCAGATATGAATAATTCATGAAGGAGAGAATGTGGGTGGAGGATATAATGTCTCACACAGGTCTCTCGCCCGCTCTCTCTCTCTCTCCAGCTCCAGACATCATTAACTTATGAAATGTGACACATTAACATCATATTATGTAATACGCACATTTCTATAGATGTGGAAAAATTATGAATAATCTTTCAAAATCTAGTTAAGAATATCATTTTTTTTTTTTTTGCATTACTGTAATGAGAATCAGGGGTTTAAATGTGCTTAATCAAGAAAAATTATATTAGAAATGCAAAAATAAGTAATAAAATAAATTAATTAAATATATATGCTACCGATCAAAAGTTTGGAATAATTGTATTTTTTATATTTTTGAAAGCCGTCTCTTCTGCTCACAAAGGCTGCATGTATTTGATAAATAATACATCAAAAATTGTGAAATATTATTATAATTTAAAATAACTATTTTCTATGTGAATATGTGTTAAAATGTAATTTATTTCTGTGATCAAAGCTGTATTTTCAGCATCATTACTCCAGTCTTCAGTGTCACATGATCTTCAGAAATCATAATAATATACTGATTTACTGCTCAACAAACATTTCTGATTATTATCAATGTTGAAAACATTAATATTTTTGTGGAAACTGTGATGCATTTTATTTTTCAGGATTCACAGATGAATAGAAAGTTCAAAAGAACAGCATTTATTTGAAATAGAAATCTTTTGTAACATTATAAATGTCTTTACTGTCACTTTTGATCAATTTCACGGATCTTTGATGAATAAATGTATAAATTATTATTGTTTTTAATTTAATACATTTTAACATTGAGCAGCAAATCAGCATCAGAATGATTTCTGAAGGATCATGTGACTCTGAAGACTGGAATTCAGCTGCACATCACAGAAAACATCATTTTTGCATAATCTTTCACATATTACAGATAAAATAAATGCTGCCTTGATGAGCAGAAGAGACGTCTAAATCAAAATGTCACTATTCCTCAGTTTTGACCTGTAGTGTAGTAAAACAAATACAATTACATATAATTTATATTATTTGTTTATTTGGATTTTTCTTATCTGACAGGTTTTACAGTGGAACGTATTCGTAAACGAAAACTAAAACTAAGATGTAAACGATTGATGAAAAACTATTTCGTAAACTAAAATAAAATAAAAATGTCAAAATAAATGAAAAACTATAACGAAACGAAACTAACAACAGTTGTTGAAAAAGGCTTGACTGCTTCATTTTGGTGTATATTTGTATACTTTCTCCATCTAATCAATCTCAGCATGCGTTCATTTTGTGTCGCTATAGATGTTTTCCTCACTAAGGTTAAATTATGCCCACGTCTTTCTTTGGCCTGTGTTCTGGAAGTGATCCGCTATGGAAGCAGAATAATGACAATAGTTTTTGAAACATAAAGCATGCTGAATTCCACAAATCGAAAAAAAAGATGCATTGCAATTAACAGTGCTTGCATTTTAATGCCTTGTATTTCCAGGACATCCATTTTTAGGTCCTGAAATTTAACATATTTGTTTATTTAAGCTGTGAATATTTAAATTCAAAATATTTCACGCACATTTTCATAATAAAAAATTCATATTGACCTTCCAGAATTCACTTCCAAAATATTCAATCTATTTAAAAATACGATGTATAATATTCAACGGGGGAAATTTCGGTCATTTTATTTAACTTTCCAAATTCGCTGCCACAAATTCATTGGTTAAAATTTGGCAGGAAATTCAGGGTTGCACATCCGGGACCCGCAGGAATAGCAGTAGAGCACCGATGCATGATCTCCAGCGGATGATCTGAAGCGGCTGTTGATGAAGGCCATATGTAGATCTAGTCATTCATTTACAAAAACTGATTTGCAGAAATGGCGCAAGCGCTAAGTATAAGTTTTGATTATCGGGGCCAGTATAAACGTGGAAATGATGATTGTGTGCATCTTTGCTGTTTCCCGTAGCCTATATGTAAGCAGCTTTCTCTAGCACAAAGGAGAATATAATGCTCTTTTACCCGACGCTGAAGTACAGAACTAACATAACATCTGAGGAAGACATATATTGCTTTCGGTTGCTTAGGTTCCTTTACTTTGTATCATGGCTTGTGTGACGCTGTGCTGTAACACTGGGGTTCCCCTCATACGTCACACGCCAGGATTCCCCAACAACGCGCCTCAGTGAACTAATACAGTGATATAAGACCTCAGATCTCAGAACACACTTTACTGATGATTACGCCAACTATATACAGGCAAGCAGACGAGGTCAGAAGAACGCAACGCGCTGCATTTTCGTTGCTTTCCCTTACCACTCTTCTATATAGAGTTGACAGTCCTACAAATATATTGTGATGCTTCTAGTGAGTAACCGGCATGTGTGTAATTACATATAATAGGGCTGTCAAACGATTAATCTCATACAAAATAAATAAGTTTTTGTTTACATAATATATGTGTGTTCTTTGTATTTATTATGTATATATAAAGGCACACACATACTGTATATATATTGAAAATATGTAAATACATTATAAATTTATATTCTTATATTTTATATAATATATAAATATATTTAATATATAAACATAATTTTTTCCTTAAATATATACATGCATGTGTTTGTATTTATATATGCATAATAAATATACACAGTATACACACATATATTTTGTAAAGAAAAACTTTTATTTTGGATGCGATTAATTGCTTGACAGCCCAAAAAAGATCTAATAAAAATATAATAAAAACAAAATAAAAATGTTCACAAAATAAAAACTAAACTAAAACTAACAAAAATATTAATGAAACTAATAAAAACTAGACTTTTATAGCAAATTTGAAAACGATATTAAAATAAAACTAATTTAAAAATTCAAAACTATAATAACCTTGCATACCATCTTGGAATATCATGCTACAGATGAAAGCAGCATCCAGGTGCTCAGCTCTTTACCTGAGAAGGCGTTGCTATAGTAACGGGAGAGCGTCTGCATGATGTCTTTGGAGTGCTGCGTCCAGGGCGCGATCTTACGGTACGTCTTCACTCGGTGGACCAGCTGAGATCCTCCGTACTGTAGAGACAGCGTGTCGCCGTGATCCTCGTACAGCTCCTCGAATAACCTGCGCACACACAGAAACATCATCGGTCGACAGAAACAGTGTCTGACTGCTGTAATGCGTGTTTGCGCAGATACCTGACGCAGTCCGTGTCGAACTGAAGCTTGGGTTTGTCGATCATCCCGAGGGCGTAGAGCTGATACGCCAGAGCACATTTACCCACCATGAACTGAGCGGTGTTGGTTCGATCCAGACAGTCCACGCAGTTCGTCCTCAAAACGCCCGTCTGTCAAAACAACAGGAAAAACGAAGGATCATGTGACACTGAAGACTGGAGTAATGATCACAGGAGTAAAGTACACTTTAACAGATATTCACATAGAAAACTGCTATTTTAAATTGTAAAAATATTTCACAATTTTTACTGTATTTCTGATCAATACTGATTAAATAAATGTAACCTTGGTGAGCAGAAGAGACTCAAAAACTTTAAAACATCTTACCATCCTCAAAAGTGCACTTTGCATGAAATTAAATATTTAATATATATTGTTTAAATTCAAATGTATTTAAAACCCCAGAGTGTACCAAAATGCAATTACAAGAAACTACAAATATATATTAAAAATGCACAAATTAATTTATGGAAAATAGAGAAGAAAAAAAAGAGAGAAATAAAAATGCATAAAAGTAGTAAGTCTGTTCAAAACCTAGGGATCAAAGCTTCACTAAGCAGTTATTTCTTAAGATGGGTTTTAAATGCGTTTTACATATATGTGTGTATATATATATATATATATATATATGCTTTCTGAACTGTAATTCATTTGGAAATATGAGAAAAAAAGAAAAAAGCAATGATAACTTGCCTTCAGCAAGCACGAAAACAAAGCCAAAACTAATTAATCCTGGCCATGTCCGGGAAAAATGGCACGTATGGTCACCCTACCCTCTGTCCCACACACATATGTAAATATAACATGCTGTATATAGGTAGCTTACATGATAAAAAGTACAAGTAACAAATGCCTCTATTTTTATTCATTTAAACCTCGTGCAAGTGATGTGCATTTTATTTTTTCATATGGTGATTGTGCATCACAAGTGTATTTATTACATGAAAATGTGTTATTTTTCAAGCTAATCAGGTCAATTTAGATCAAGAACAATACACTGTGGCTGTAATTCAGCATAAGCGGTGCAGCAAAAATAGATTCTGCGTGCGGTGTGAATACTGGGCGCCACAAAAACATACGCGCTGCTTACGCTCTGTGCAGCCAACATCTCCCGGATATTTTCTACTTGAATTAAAATTATGTCATAGTCAACGTTTTGATTGACAACTTGATCTGCAAGAGTCAACAACAGATCTTTTACGGCACCATGCCCAGCCATAGCTCGTGATGCAAAAAACAAGAAAAAGGCGCCTAAATTAGAAAGACCAAATAAATCGAGTTTGAAAGGTGATGCCGCCCACTGAGTGACACGCCGACAACCATAACCCTGAAAATTAAATGTGGAGGGAGGAAATAAATAAATAAATGAATAAATGAACAAATAAATAAATAAATACATAAATTAATATTTATTTCGGTATTTATGTATTTAATTATTTCATTATGTATTTAATGATTTATTTACATATTTCAACATTTATTTAATTTTGAGTAATTTGGCTCTCCATAGATATTCCTACCACCTTTAAAGCATTTAAAAAAATAATAATTACAATATTGTAAAATAAAACAGTATAAAAAGAGAAAAATCAAAATAGAAAATGATAAAAAAATGCACACACTTTTAAATAAATTCATATATTTTAAATAAATGTTTAAATAAATGTGTGTGTGTGTATATATATATATATATATATATATATATATAGAGAGAGAGAGAGAGAGAGAATCTGTTTTTATCCTCAGTTTTAATTTTAATTAAATTTTGTAGTTTTGTTTGGTAGTTTTGAGGGGGGTTTTATATATATATGTCTATACAGTTTTTATATACAGTTTATATTTTATTTCAGTTAACATTTATTTTAGTTTTAGTGTGTTAAACAATGAATTCAAATTCATAAAAAATATGTGAATCTGTTCAACGCCTATTGATCAAAAGCTTCTCTAAGAAGATACGTCTTAAGATGGGTTTTAAATGTGTATTTTATAAATGTAAAAACCTATGCAAACAATCTGTAATTCAAATACCTAGAAACAGCACTGAATCTTTGCCAGAATGCATTTAAACAGCAATGTAAACTCAGGCAGAGTGTGGCTGATGTCAGTCAGACGGATGATTTATTTCTGAATGGACCAACATGCAGCAGTTATGAAGCTGAGAGTCGAGACAAACCTGTAACCTGCCATTCGGTGTGACCTTCCCTCCGAGATCTCCCCACCTGAACAACAAAGAGAGTCTTTAAAACTGCTGCTCGCCTCACACTTTCACCTCAAGTGTTTGACAACCAATCAGTGAAACACGTGGACCATCAGCGCTTTACAACAACAAGAGCTGGAAAACAACAAAAGTGCTGCCTTGTACTTCAGCTGTGACTCAGACGGGAGGTTTTCTGAGCTCTTATGAGAAGGACAGCGATAGTGTTTGCAGCACTGTACACATATGCAGCTCATCAGGAAGGAACACGTCAAAATAGAAACTGCTGTTGTCTATTTGCTCGGTATCTGATCCATAATGCTATTCCTCCCTCAATCATTCAGTGTTTGGAGCATCATGGCCTTGCAGAAACAGATTCTGCCTTCATGTGAAATAAAAATCTTTCACATGAATCCATTTCTAGAAGTGAAAAAGCAGAAAACTCTCAACAACAACTTTAGGTAAAACTTCTAAGACTTTCCATTTCTTTGCTCTTATAAATTCCTTGACTGAACTGGCAGGGTGTTTTGGGTCATTGTCCTGATGCAATATGAAGCACTTCCCAATGAATCTGGTGGCATTTTCTTGTTTATTGGTAGGCAAGATGGTTTTGTCCCCTTCCAAATTCATTCTGCTACTGTCATCATACATTAAGTCATCAGTAAAGTTGAGAGCGCCTGTTCCAGAGACAGCCATGCATGCCCATGCCATGACACCACCTCCACCATGCTTTACAGATGAGCTGTATGCTTGGGATCATTGCAGTTCCCTTTTTTCTCCACATTTTTGCCTTTCCATCACTTAGATAAAGGTTCATCTTTGTCTCATTGACAAAAGAAACAAAAGCTGAAACTAATCAGCATTAAGATGTTTTTAACTTCAAAATGTTGCTTCAATGCGAGTCCATGATCCATAATAATGTTAAAAAGGTCTTAATGCTGGATGTGTTTCATCTTTTGTCTTCTCCAGATGTTAACTGATGGACTGGAGTGGTGTGGATTATTGTGATGTTTTTATCAGACTCTCATTCTGACGGCACCCATTCACTGCAGAGCATCCATTGCTGAGACACTGATGCAGAGACACATTTATACAAACCTGATGAAGAAACAAACCCATCTACATCTGGGATGACCTGTTCCTTTAATTTAGTGCTCTGATAAACCCCTGCGGCAAACATTTCAGAATATTCTGCAAACGATTTGCAACAAAACTCATTTGCATATAAAAACAAATGTTTGACAGAACAGTTTTTTTCTGAGGGCATTTCTATCACATAAATGTGAATTTAAATGAGTCACATTTGTTATTAAATACATAAACAACATTATTTACACAAGCTTAAGACTGATTAGTTTATTTCTTGCACCTTTAGCATGTGACACCGCTGCTGAAACAGACTTTGCTTTTGTGGAATAAAGCTATTATATATAATAAAGCTCACATTAAACAAACGGATGTGTTGTAGTAAAGGTCATTTAAATGTGTGCATCTACCTTTCATCAGGACGTAACGTGTGGCAATAAAAGTCAGGTCTATTAACGAAGAATCCCGTCCTCTTCACCACGCTCTCAGCGATCATACTGAGACGATCCAACACGTTACACAGTTTACTGCAGAAGAGACGTCACAAAAGATTTTTATACCAAATAAATGCTGTTCTTTTGAACTTTCTATTCATCTGTGAATCCGAAAAAAAATAAAACATATCACTGTTTCCACAAAAATATTGCGCAGCACAACTGTGTTCAACATTGATAATAATCAGAAATGTTTGTTGATCAGTAAATCAGTATATTATTATGATTTCTGAAGATCATGTGACACTGAAGACTGCAGTAATGATGCTGAAAATACAGCTGCGCATCATAGAAATAAATTACAGTTTAACACATATTCACACAGAAAACATTTCTTTTGGATTCTAATAATATTTCACAATTTTTAAATACCTATATGTGTCCCTGCAGCACAAAAGCAGTCATCAGTAACACAGGTATATTTGTAGCAATAGACAACAATACATTGTATGGGTCAAAATTATACATTTTTCTTTTATGCCAAAAATCATTAGGATATTAAGATCATGTTCCATGAAGATATTTTGTATATTTCCTACTGTAAATATATCAAAACGTAATTTTTTATTAGTAATATGCATTGCTAAGAACTTCATTTGAACAACTTTAAAGGAGATTTTCTCAATATTTAGATTTTCTTTCACCCTCAGATTCCAGATTTTCAAATAGTTGTATCTCAGCTAAATATTGTCCGATCCTAACAAACCATAAATCAATGGAAGGATTATTTATTCAGCTTTCAGATGGTGTATAAATCTCAGTTTTGAAAAAATTGACACTTATGACTGGTTTTGTGCTCCAGGGTCACATATGCAGACTGCTTATATGATCTCACTGACTCCAAACCTGTAAATATTAGTCACTTTACACAGTTTTACACACCTCTTGGTGTATCGTGCCATGTCCCAGGCGATGTATTCGATGCCGTGCTCCGGCGGGAGGAACTGGTTCAGGTTGATGATGGCGGGGTAAAACTCCTCACTCAGGATCTTCTCATGCTTCCGCTTCTCTCGTTTCTGACAAAATCAAAACCACCAAACTAACAATCATCACTGATTCCAACAATTTAATCTCAACTTCTAACAATAGATGCTCTCCAGCCCTGAAACAGCCATTTCTTGGTGACAAACTTGCTGCTTACGTTTAGTAAATCTGAGGCAAACAAAAGCACAGCAAATCTTTGGGAACAACGGACAATTTGCAAAAATGGAGTAAAAAACACTGTAAAAAATGTTTCGAGATCATTCGAGTGTTTCACAAGAAAATACTATTTCAGTCTTACTACTTCAAAATTTTTGTAGAGATTCTTTGTAATTACAAGCAATTTCTGAGTGAAAAGTTTTCAAAGTAAACCATCGATTTGTGTGTGTGTGTGTGTGTGTGTGTGTGTGTGTGTGTGTGTGTGTGGAAAATACAGCATTCTAGAAAAACTATGTTGGTAAAATTTGGCAAACAATACAACAAAGCTCATTTCTATACAAACAAAATAATATTTCTATACAAATAATAGGTTTGAATGCATTTTATCATAGGACCACAACTTTTACTCCCTGTTATATAATGCTAAATTGAACCAGAATTAACAACAATTAATACATGTTTTACATGCGCAAATTATATGCATTTCATATTACATATTTCATATTTCAATATTACTGTTTTTACTGTATTTTTGATCAAATAAATGCAACTTTGAGAATCATTTGCTCTCTTATTTTAAAATTCAGAATTAAATAATGAACTATCAGAGATTGCATGAAAATGAACCACAACGTTAAGAGTTGTTTCCTCTCAATAATGCATATTGAATCTTATGCATTTTTAATGTTAACACAACTCTGACAATCATTTCTCTCTTTTCTAAAATGCTAAATTAAATAATGAAACACAATTAATAAATACTGCATTTTTACTTTTAAGAACTTTAGATATTGTGAGAAAAAACATGAAACGATGCAGCAACGTTCATCATAGGTTTGCCACTACATTTTCAAAAGCAAATTTTTATACTAACAATATATTTAAATGCATAACTCATGTGCATTTTATCATGGAAATGCAACTTTTACTCCCTTTTTTAAATGCTGAATTAAATAATGAATAAATACTGCTTTTTTACTCTGAAGAACATCAGATATTGTTAAAAAAAAATTTAAATCCAGCAATGTTCATCAAAGGTTTGCCAGGACGCTAGATTTTCAAAAGCACATTTCTATACCTAAAATTAAATAATGAATCAGAATGCATAAGAAACGCTGTATTGTGCAAGATGTGGATGTAGACATGTTGTGGATGATGACTCAAACACCCGTACTCCTGCTCCTCTATAGTGAGCCATGACTAATCCACGATGAACACTAGTAAGACATTATCTGAGCGTCGCACACGCCAGCAGGCAGAAGCACACGTGACCGATGTGTGATTTACACACTCAATCCTTGCCACATTTGCACGTGCTTCTGGACGACTCCAGCATTCACAGAAATTGTTCTGCGGCCATCCGAGTCCTCCTGCGGCCCACAATGGAGTCTGCCTCCCACACACACACTCCACTGGAGGCCACTGACAAACACACACAGAGAGTTCATGCAGGAGGTCAGTGCGCTCACAAACACACATGCACTTCACACACAAACCGCACACGTGTTGCGACTGCATGGTCCGGCGTGCTAAACAAGCGTGTGGAGTTAATTAGACCACATTCTTAGCATGTAATGCACCTCACTTGGGTCATTAAGGCTCTTTTGTCACATGCTTTTATCTGGACGGAAAATATATGCTGAATCACACACTAAAACAAAGCCACAAACACACATGCACATGTGTTTTCAACATGTCAGGCTACAGTTTTGTGTTAAATGATGTCCCTTTTTGGCACCTGGTGTTCACATGGACATCACATGGCTTGTGTGTGTGTGTGTTTTTGGCTCAAACTGCGATTTGGGTCTTTGTTCTGTCGTATCTCATGGCAGCCAACGTGAGAGATGGGAAATCTGGAAAGTAGCTTTTACTCAAAAACATCAGTGAAGAGTGCAGGTTTCTTCAGGTGTGCAGTCTGTTGTATTTATAGCAAGAGCATTAGATGCTACAAGTGTTCATGTGAAGCACATAAGAGTGCATGCAATAGCATTTTGTGAAAGAAATTAATACTTTTATTCAGCAAGGAAGAATTATTTTGATCAAAACTGCCAGTAAAGACATTTATAATGTTACAAAAGATTTCTATTTCAAATAAATGCTGTTCTTTTGAACTTTATATTAATTTAAGAATTCTGAAAATTAAAATGTATCACGGTTTCCGCAAAAAAAAAAAAATATTAGAATGATTTCTGAAGGATCATGTGATGCTGAAGAAAATTCAGCTTTGAACGCAGCAATAAATTACATTTTAACAGATATTCTCAAAGAAAACAGATCATTTAAATTGTAATAATATTTTACTATTTAACTATTTTTGATCAAATAAATGCAGTCTAAAAAGACTATTAATTTTTAACTTTTAAAATTGAATGCACATGAAAAGAAGCATAAAAAGGGAGCTAAAAATTGTGTGTTCGCAACACAATGTGACAGTCCAACAAAATATTTAATGTAAAATAATGCAAGGTGATATGATGCAGTGATAATTGTAATTAATATTAATAATGCAATAATGCAAAAAAAAACTGCTTTATGCAAATATTTTGTTTGCTTTTATTTGAGTTTTTTGCCATATCAGCTTCTAAAGGCTATTTCATTGTTTTTAATCAGACATTCAATAAAATTCAGCTTATTTGGAAAAGTTTGGACAATTCTTATCTTACGATTCTTATCAACTCTTATGATTAAAATTGATAAAAATGTTTTATTGAGTCCATTTTGTCATAGACATGTAGTTGCAAATTAATGAGAATTAGTTGACGTAGTTATAAAGTTACTTATATTTAGTAGAATGTCGAAATAAAGTGTAACCTAATTATGGCTTATCTCATAATTTTTACTTATTATCTCATAATTTTTACTTTGTCATAATTATGATGTAGCATCTCATAACTTTGCCTTTTTATCATAATTATGACTTAGTATCACAAAATGTAAACTTATGTCATAATTATGGCTTTGTATCTCATAATTTTGACTTTTTATGTAATACAACTATTAAAAATCTTTAGTTGTATGCATGTTAAAAATTGTACTTTTTTTAGTCCATCGTACAAAATGTCTTTCAAAGTTTGTCCTTACAAAAGGTATAAAAAACATGTTTTACAATCAATATTACAGTGATACAATATTGACATTTTGCTGATTTCTCTTTATGCAAAGTGTAATTTCCTCTTGATTTTGGGGTGAAATGGAGGACGTGGAGATTCTGGAACGGGAAATACTGGATCTCACCTTGACGAGGTTGAGGATGATGATGGGCGATCCAAACCTCTGCAGCATCTGATCGAAGTGAAGAGCAGCGATGTGAGCGTACGGGTCGGCCTGGTCCACTAGAGAGAGAAAGAGCATTTTAATAAGAACAGCTCTTCACAGAAGTGATTCACAGCCATTAGATTCATGGTCAGGATGACATGAATTCAGAGTCATTTTAAAGCAAACGAGTTCACATTTTACATCATGCGTCAAATTACCAAAAAAAAAAAAAAAAAAATTGTTTTCAGCTTTATTTCAGTTACATTTGTCTGCATTTGAGTTTATTCCCATATCAGCTTCTAAATGCATTTCATGGCAGATACAGATCATAATCAAACATTTAATAAAATTATGATAAAAAGGTTAAATTCTGTGCAATTTGACAACTCTAGAAAATATTCCTCCGTTTTATGTGTGATAAAAACTGCAAATGTTTTCCTGGGTCCTAAATGTGTCCTTCAAAGACCAGCTGATGCCATAGACAATATTTCAATCAGTTCTTTTAAATAAAAAGTAAAAAAATAGTAACTCATAATTTATTACTTTGTCATTATATGACATTATGACTTTTTATAGAATAATTATGACCTTTTTGTCCTCACCTAGCATCTCAATTTTAATCTTTTATCTCAATTATGACTTAGTTAATAATAATGACTGTCAAAATTGACTTTTTACACCAGAATTAAAATTTACTAAGTCAAAATGACATGACAGTATATAATTAGATAAAATAATTGAAATTATGAGATTAGTCATAATTATGATTATTCATAATTACAATTTAGCATTTTTGGCATTTATGTTACAATTTTGACTTAGTATTTCATAATTTTGACTTTGTTATAATTATGGCTTAGCATCTCATAATATGGCTTTTTATGGCACAACGGCAAAGTATCTCATAATATTGACTTTTTACATCATAATTATGACAGCATTTTACATTTTTGACTTAGTATCTCATAATTTTAATTTTCTGTCATAATTAATTATTTTTAAGTCAGAACTATAACTTGGTATCTCAATTTTAATTGTGTGTCATAACTGTCTTTGTATCTCATAATTTCTACTTTTTGTCATAATGACTTGGCATCTTACATTTTTGACTTAGTCTCTCAATCATGACTTAGTATCTCATAATTTTACAGTACGTCAAAACTATGACTTCACATCTTATATCTTTGACTTATATCATAATTATGACCCAGTATCTCATAATTTTGAATTTGTCAATTATGACTTAGTATCTCATAATTTTGACTTATGTCATAATTTTGATCATTTGTTCTTACTTAAATGGTTCATATCATATTCATCTGAAAGCCCATTTCAAGACAAACCAATGTGCACTTTGTGGGTCATAAGTCTGTGCAGGCTACAATCTAACTGTGCAGTTACGAACCTATAAACAGATTAGAGCACAACACACAAAACACTCCTGGAAGTAGGTTATGAGAACGAGGTTCTCTCGCATACACAAATCTCCCTTTTACATGGATTCATTAACACCACACAAAGCGTATTCAAAGTCGGCATAATCAAACACTTGAGCATTGAAAAGTCCTTCAGAAGGTCAGACAAAGCTCATGGAGATGGCAGCATGACACATGCTAGTGATGAAAGAGAAAAACTGTGTCTCATCTTCTTGCAGCATCCCAAACAATCAACGAAAGATGGCCGAGACTCGAGCCTTGCGTAACAACTTCTCTCCTGTTTTTGTTTAACAGAAAATTGATATCTGTTATCCTGGAAGCCTTTTGTGTGAGTGTTGTTTTAAACCTTTATCGAACTGACCTAATTACAGAAAACATTCTTCATAAACCCTCATCATCTTCTGACAGAAGGACATTGCATCAGGCAAATTGCATAATGTATTAGGAAGAGGAGTAAGTGCAGAGGATGATGAGTCTGAAAATGAAGAAAATCACATACAATTTATCATGGCTAAGAACTTCGGGTCGTATCCAAGTGTCATTTTTGATAAAATGCACAGGAGAAAACTGGTTCATCTTAAACTGGTTCCTTAAAAAGTGAGCTCAACATGCTGTTTTTGTCCGGATTTGTGTTACTGGATCAATTTAATTTGACAAAAAGTAAGAAAAAAAGTAAATGGAATTGTCTTAAAGGTTACTATTCTAGTAATTGTGCTTATTTACTTACAGATATAAAGTCACATGAGATAAAATGAGGCATGAGGTACTAAGATGAGATAAAAGTCATTATTATGAGATAAAGTCATTATTGTGGCATGAAAAATCATTATCATAAGTCAAAATTATGAGATACCTAGTCATCATTGAGATAAAAGCCATTATTATGACATAAAAAGTCAATTATAATACTAAGTCATAACTATGAGATAAGTCATGATTATGACAAAATTACATAATTATGATTTTAAGTCAAAAGTGAGATACTAAATCATCATTATGAGATCAAAAGTCACTATTATGGCATAAAAGGCACAATATTATGGCACAAAATTATCAGATACAAAGTCATAATTTTGAAATAATAGTCATAATGACATGAAAAGGCCTAATTATGATAAATTGAAATTATGAGATACCTAGTCATTATTATGACATAAAAAGTCAATTATAATACTAAGTCAGAATTATGAGATAAGTCATTATAATGACAAAATTTCATAATTATGATATTAAGTCAAAATTGAGACACATATTAAATCATTAAGAGATACCAAGTCATCTTTCAGAGACAAAAGTCATCATGGCATAAAAAGACAATTATGATATCAAGCTGAAATTATGAGATACTGATACATCATAAGCACGACAGAATTTGTGTTGGACAGGAATTTTCTATTTGAAGCAAAAAGACCATGTCGAACCCGAGCAAACACCCACACAGTTGAGGACACTGGCGGTAACCAATCTAAGATAAGCAGCGAGCGCGCAGCTGGATCAGCGTGAGCCGCTGTACATATGAAATGTCATCTTGCTTTGGCTGAAAAGCGGTGAAATGGGTTCAGGATAGAGATAAAGCAAGAGAAGATGAGAGGTCCTCAGACGGCCCGGGTGATGTCATTCGACAAAGAAAAATCTGCTTAAAAACCAGAAGAAACAAATAATGTTCAGGTAGAGGTGAACTTAAAAGTAGAAAGAGATCTTATCTTCTGTATGGTGACATATATATCCAAGTGGACATAAGAAAACTTTCAAAGAAGAAACGTCATAACATTAAACTGGGCCAGAATGCCTCCTGAAGATTCTGCTGGGGAAAAACAGCTCATATCAAGCTGGTTTCTGGAACAAGGTAACTGGTTTTTTGCTGGTTCAAGGTGATCTAGCAGGTCATGTGATACCATCAGAAGTTGGTCAATAAAAAATAAATAAATAAATAAATTCTGCAGAATGGTACAATAAAATATTAAATAATTTTTAAAATAAAAATAACTATTCTGCAGAAGGGTACAAAAAACAAAAACATTAAAATTTTAATTAAAAACAATAAAAATAAAATACAACAGTATCTTGCAGAAGGGTGAAAAAAATAAAAGGTTTCTGCAGAAGGTACAAAGACTAAATAAAAATTAAGCATACGTTTTAACTGTATTAAATAATGAAAATAAGTATAAGTTTTAACTGTATTTTTAACCGTAAAAAATAAAATACATAGATACATTTTTGAAAATTAAATTAAAATTAAAAGTAGGTTTTAACTGTATTTTGCACCATTGTATGTGGAAAACAACTGTGAAACTTGATCACTGCCATGAATAAAATAAAATAAAATAAAACAAAATAAGTTAAAGTAGATTAACTATATTTAGCAGCAGGATGAAAAAAGTAACTCATTTTAAAAAGAAAAATATATATCAGTAGGTTTAAATATTTTGCAGAAGGGTATATAAATTATTTAAAACAAAAAAATTTAAACATTAAAATAAAACGTAATTAAATGTATTAAAATAAATAAAATAAAGTTTTAGCTGTATTTTGCAGCATGGCATGTGTTAAGCAACTGTAAAACTAGATCACACCCATGATAAATCAACAGTCCAGAGTCTCTCTCTCACACACACACACACACACACACACACACACCAGGGCTCGCAAAATCTCTAAATCCCTGGTATCCCTTCGGGCAGGTACTCCTCAGATTTTGGTAGCCCGAAAATTAATTTAACTAGCCCAAATAAAATAAAGACCATAAATGTCAATCAAAAACATTTTCAATACACAAATATCAACGAATATCAAGGAAAGAGTTTTATTTTACTATTTACAAGGTATCTGCAGAATTCTGAAAAATCTATTTAAGGCAATTTGAAAAATTATTTCTTATACCATTTAACATATTTAAAACTGTCTAAGGCCATAAAAACTCTTCAGTTTAGTTGTACCAAATTTAAGGACCCGTGGGAGCACTGCTCTCTCTAAACTTTTCTCTATTGGGCAATACACTGCAGTTCAAAAGTTTGGATCAATAAAGTTTTTTTAAGAAGTTTCTTATGCTCATCAAGGCTGTATCTATTTGATCAAAAATACTGAATATTATTTCACAAAATAATATTGTGAAATATTATTGCAATTTAAAATAATTATCTATTTTACTATACTTTAAAATGTAATTAACTCCTGTGAAGCAAAGCAGTATTTTCAGAGTCACATGATCCTTTAGAAATCATTCTAATACGCTGATTTATAATCAATGTTGGAAACAGTTTACTGCTTTTATATACTGTATTTTTTGGGACCTGTGATATTTGAAAAAAAATCAAAAGTTAAAAAGAACAGTGTTTAGTCAAAATAGAGATTTTGTGTTACAATATAAACTACTCAAAAGTTTGGGGTCAGATTTTTTTTTTTTTTTTTAAAGATACTTTAAAAAAAAGTTTAAAGGAAGTTAAATAAACTTTATTCAGCAAGGATGTGTTAAATGGATCAAACTGATAGTAAAGACTTCTATTGTTAGAAAATATTTATATTTTGAATAAATGCTGTTCTTTTAAACTTTTTATTAATCAAAGAATCAAAGAAAAAAGAAACAGGTTCCAAAAAAAATATGAAGCAGCAGAACAGTTTCAACACTGATAATAAATCAGTATATTATTATGATTTCTGAAGATCATGTGACACTGAAGACTGGAGTAAAGATGCTGAAAATACAGCTTTGATCACAGGAATAAATGCTATTTTAAAGTATAGGTATTAAAATAGGAAACCAATACAGTACAGTTTTTTCTGTATTTTTGAAATGACTCAAAGTCAAAAACCTGATAAATAATTGACCTTGTTTTTGAGTCTATAATATAGGCCTAACATAATATATTATCAAAACAAACTATTTAAACTGATAGAATAGAATAGAAACTGAAGCAAAACTTAAGCTGAGATCTGCAAGTTAAATATTAAAAAACGTGAACATGAATTCTTCTATATCTGTCTAAACATGGTTATGAAGTACAGTTTGTGCAATACTCTTGTGTGAGACTGAACATGTTACCGTTCTTTGCCCATCCTCTGCTATTTCCAGCACTTAATCAAGCCACTCCATCTTTAATACATGAGGATGTTTTATTTCATGTCATTGTGTTTGTGTTGTCTCTGGTGTTGAGCGCACCGCAACCATTGAAGTATTCAGTTTCTACAGCGGCTCGTTTGGTGCATATCGTTCTCTTTCTATGAAACCGGCTCTAACTCTGTCGTGACATCAGCTCTAGAGCGGTTTGCCCGAGCATTGCTATTCTTTCCCTTTTACTGCGGCATTCAATCAAATGGCTTCCCAACTAATTTTTGTGTGCGCAAGGCACATTATTTCCTCTGCGCGGCCGCGGTGGAAGAAGAGTGCGCTCAGTTTAGAGGAACACTGCATGGGAGCCCTGTATTTAAGGCCCGTCGGGCAGGACAGTGATACATTTTGGTAGCCCGACTGCAAAACACAATAGCCCCAGAACTTCGGGCTAGCGATTTTGCAAGCCCTGCACACACACACACACACACACACATGAATGTGCATCAGTGAAAATCGGGTGCAGACTTTGTTTTGTCTGACTTTGGGGTCAGAGACAGTTCATCTATATAAACCAGGATTATGAAAACATCCATATGCAAAATATGGCATTTCAGGGTCTGACTGGATGTTTTTATACAGGACACAGTTTATGTTCAAATCTAACATTGCACATTTAAAGAACCTTTTAATGTCTGTAGCTTTGAGCTCCAAACAAACCTTTAGCAGATAAATGCATTTAAATACAGCCTCTCTCTTCTAGAAAAAGCTTTCCTGTAGCTCAAATAGTAGAGCATGGTGCTTGCAACGCCAGGGTCATGGGTTCGATTCCCAGGGAAAGCAAGAGCTGATCAAATGTAAAAACTGTAACTTGAATGCAATGTAAGTCGCTTTGGATAAAAGCATAAATGTAAATGTAAAACATCCCTCCGTGTCCTGAAGGAGGGTGAAGGCTCAGTTTTGAGCTGATAAACAGGAAGTAGTGGTGAGGTAATGGACAGGAAGTGGCTCTTACGGCGTATGGGCGGTTTGGGCATCATGGTGGAGATGTCCTGAGACCAGTGCAGAGGAACCGAGCCTCGGACCTGAACACAGGAGGAGAAACTGCCCGCCGTCAACGACATGACCGAGGCGTCGTGGATGATCTGCTCCGTCTCCACCTCGTTCGCTACATCACCCTGAAAATACGAGCACAAATCCCCTGACATACTCGTTTTACAGGCTATAGAGAAGTACACATAATCAGACATATTATCAGCTCTGAATATCAAAGATTAAATAAAATAAAATAAAATAAAATAATAATAATGAAATTAAAAAGTAGTTTTTAGTAGTTTTTATATTTTGCAGAAGGGTACAAAAAAAATAAAAAAAATAATGAAAATTAAAATAAGTAGCTTTTAATTTAAAAACAAATATTTAAAAAATTCTAAACGTAAATAAAAAGATATTAAAATAAAATAAAAACATTGAATTAAATTTTATAAAATGTAAAAAATTAAATAAAAGATAAAATAAAACAAATTAATAAAATAAAAAAAACATTAAAACATGGGGTATGTTTTGAGCTCTGAAAATCAAAGACATAAAACATAAAATAAAATAAGTAGCTTTTAATTTAACATAAAAAACATAAAAAATAAAATTAAATAATAAATAATATTTAATAATGAAAATTAAAATGCGTATCTTTTAATAAAAAATATTTAAAAAAAATGAGAAATGTAAATAAAAATAAATTATATTTATTAAAATAAAGTTAAATAAAACAAAAACCATTTAATTAAATTTAATAAAATGAAAAACTAATATTAAATAAAATAATAAAATAAAAAACATTTAATATACATAAAATAAAATATATTTTGCAGAAGGGTATAAAATAAAATGAAAATTATATCAATTATATAAAACCCGAGTTTAGTTTTTGGGCAGCCTAGTGGTTTGACATACTACTTTTTGCATATTTTATGGTCGAGAAGTACACATACAGTGGGGCAAATAAGTATTTGATACACTGCCGATTTTTCAAGTTTTCCCACTTACAAAGAATGGAGAGATCTGTAATTTTCATCGTAGGTTCACCTCAACTGTGAGAGACAGAATATAAAAAAAATCCAGAAAATCACATTGTATGATTTTTAAATAATTAATTTCCATTTTATTGCATGAAATAAGTATTTGATCACCTACCAACCAGCAAGAATTCTGGCTCTCACAGACCTGTTAGTTTGTCTTTAAGAAGCCCTCCTATCCTCCACTGTATTAATTGCACCTGTTTGAACTCGTTATCTGTATAAAAGACACCTGTTCACACACTCAATCAATCAGACTCCCACCTATCCACTATGGGCAAGACCAAAGAGCTGTCTAAGGACACTAGGGACAGAATTGTAGACCTGCACAAGGCTGGGATGGGCTACAGGACAATAGGCAAACAGAGAGGGCAACAACTGTTGGTGCAATTATTAGAAAATGGAAGAAATTCAAGATGACTGTCAATCTCCCTCGGACTGGGGCTCTATGCAAGGATCTCGCCTCGTGGAGTATCAATGATCCTGAGAAAGGTGAGGGATCAGCCTAGAACTACACGGCAGGACCTGGTCAATGACCTGAAGAGAGCTGGGACCACAGTCTCAACGGCTACCATTAGTAACACACTATACCGTCATGGATTAAAATCCTGCAGCGCGCACAAGGTCCCCGTGTTCAAGCCAGCACGTGTCCAGGCCTGTCTGAAGTTTGCCAAAGACCATCTGGATGATCCAGAGGAGGCATGGGAGAAGGTCATGTGGTCAGATGAGACCAAAATAGAACTTTTAGGTGTAAACTCCACTCGCCGTGTTTGGAGGAAGAAGAATGAGTACAATCCCAAGAACACCATCCCAACCGTGAAGCATGGGGGTGGAAACATCATGCTTTGGGGGTGGTTTTCTGCAAAGGGGACAGGACGACTGCACCGTATTGAGGGGAGGATGGATGGGGCCATGTATCACGAGATTTTGGGCAACAGCCTCCTTCCCTCAGTAAGAGCATTGAAGATGGCTCGTGGCTGGGTCTTCCAGCATGACAATGACCCCAAACACACAGCAAGGGCAACTAAGGAGTGGCTCCGTAAGAAGCATTTCAAGGTCCTGGAGTGGCCTATCCAGTCTCCAGACCTGAACCCAATAGAAAATCTATAGAGGGAGCTGAAACTCCGTGTTGCCCAGCGACAGCCCCAAAACCTGAAAGATCTGGAGAAGACCTGTATGGAGGAGTGGGCCAAAATCCCTGCTGCAGTGTGTGCAAACCTGCTCAAGAACTACAGGAAACGTCTGACCTCTGTAGTTGTAAACAAAGGTTTCTGTACCAAATATTAAGTTCTATTTTTCTATTGTATCAAATACTTATTTCATGCAATAAAATGGAAATTAATCATTCAAAAATCATACAATGTGATTTTCTGGATTTTTTTTTATATTCTGTCTCTCACAGTTGAGGTGTACCTATGATGAAAATGTCAGATCTCTCCATTCTTTGTAAGTGGGAAAACTTGAAAAATCGGCAGTGTATCAAATACTTATTTGCCCTACTGTATTCAGACATGGGGTGTTTTCAGCTCTGATAATCAAAGATTTATAAATAATACATTCCTTTAAACAGCTTCAACACAATTACACAGACTTTTGTAAGTATCCTGTTGTGAAATACTTTCTCAAAGAGAGCTTGACTGAGGTTTAACTGTGAAATGAGCAGCTGAAATACGTCAGTCTGCAGTTTTGAAGTATCTTCCCCATCATAAAGCATCACAGAGAGCTTAGCGAAGCTTTAACGGCCGACAGCTTTAGAGCAAACAAACGTTACATAATCACACCTGAACACACAGAGATAAATACAGGAGAAGCACGGCTCGTGTTGGACAAAAGAGCACATGGTCCGTACCTCACAGTTCGCTCCTCGCTTGAGGAATCGCGTCCCGGCGAAGCGGCTGGAGCGGCGGGCGATGAGCGTGACATGCACCGGCCGGCCGTAGATCAACAGCTCTGAGCGCCAGCGTTAAAGAACCACAACACTAGCATCTGATCAAAACAACAGGAGCTAAGAATGCTGCTCTTTGGATATTTAGAGGTAAATATCAAACTGAGAAAATGAAATATTCCAATGCACTCGTGTAGTAAAAATAAAAAGCCTTTAATTAACTAGGCTAAGTCATTAAAATAGTTAAAAGTGCACGTAGCTCTACACTATTTTAATGACTTAGCCCAGTTAATTAAAGGCTTTTTATTTTACTAGCATCTGATATGAACACGCAGCACATGACCATTCCACCAGAAATCTGGACTATATCCTTACTAATAAAATAAGTAGGTTGTAACTGTATTTTGCAGAAGGCTACAACATTTTTTATTAATTTAAATTAAATAAAAGTTAGTGTTAGTCAAACGATTAAACGCGATTAATTGCATCCAAAATAAAAGTTTTTGTTTACATAATGTGTGTACTGTATATATTTATTATGTATATATAAATACACACACATACAGTATATATTTTGAAAATATTTACATGTATATACATTTGTATTCTTATATTTCATATTATATATATATTTAATATGTATACATATATGTTTTTGTATTTATATATGCATAAATATAAACAATATACACACATATATTATGTAAACAAAAACTTATTTTGGATGCGATTAATCATTTGACAGCACTAATAAAAATGTAAAACAATTATCAATTATTAAAATCAAATCAAATTAAATAAAGTAGGATTCGAGTCTCTGTATTTGGTATATTTTGAAGACTCTTCTTGCTTACTATACAATAGAGAAGTACACATATTCAGACATGGGGTATGTTTTTAGCTCTGAAATCAAAGATATGAATAAAAAACTTTACAGAAGGGTATAAAATAAAATTAAAAATAATAAAAATCTTTGAAAGTCAAAGATAAATAAATAATAAAAAATATAATAAAAAATGTCCAACTTAAAATAAAATAAAATTACAATTAATAAAAAATAAAAAAAATAATTATAATAATAATAATTTAAATGTATTTTGCAGAAGGGTACGAAATAAAGAATAAGAAAAATTATTTAAAAATTAAATAAAAAAGGAATCTCTGCAATTTGTATATTTTTTAAGACTGCTGTCTGTGTTGGCATACTATCTGTACTGTGAAGTGAAGAGCTTATTGCAAGTGCGTACTACAATTAGAGCTGTCTAAATACACCTACTTCTCTACTTTAACATACAAACAGCAATTACTAGGACATCCATTAATTCATTTGACTTCGAAGTCTAACTTTAAGTTTTCGGACAGCCTAGGGATTTGACATACTACTGTTTGCATACTATATGGTAGAGAAGTACACATTCAGACATTAGGGCTTTTTTTTAGCTCTGACTCAAAAATAAAATAAAGTTAAAAAAATTAATTGAAACTTAAAAATAAATAAATTAAAAATAAATTTGATTCGCCACATTTTGTATATTTTTAGACTCTGATTGCATTTTTTCTGTAATAAATGAACAGCTTACTTTAAATAGAACACAAATCTTATTGACCCCAGCCTATGATTTCTCAAGTGTTTTGTGTGCTTCTTAGCTCTTATCTTGCTCGTATGAATGCATTAGGCTCTGAGATCATTCAGTGTCTCCATCGCTCTGTGAAAACACTGTTGACATCCGTGAACCCCTTCACCGCTGCTTCAGGCTCCTCACAGAGAGAAACCATTACGCCACACAGCAATCAACAGCTCCAGACTCTCTCCGGATGATCCTTTCTCTCTCTTTGTGTTCTTTTAGCTCGTTTTGAACCTTTTTGTTCAGTTTTGACCCTCCTGAACTCTCTGCTGGGAAAAACAGCTGATGTCGAGCTGGTTTCTGGAAAACGGTAAATGGTTTGTTGCTGGTTCAAAGTGATCAAGATCAGGTTCACCAGCAGACAGCTGAGATGATAAAAGCAGCTTCGATCAGCTAGAATCCATGTGTTGCTATCAGAACGGAGATTTAGCTGTATTTTGCAGAATAAAATTAAAATAAAAAAAATACTATTTTGCAGAAGGGTAAAACATAAATTATATTTAAAAATATTTTTTTTATAAATAATTGTAAACAATAAATAATAATGTATTTTTTTATTTATTTAAAATAGTGTATTTAGCTAAGGGTGCAAAACTAAACTAAATAAAATAATGAAAAATCAATTAACAGTTTGTATTTTGCAGAAGGGTAAATAAACAAATTAAAAATAAAAACTGTATTTTGTGGTAGGGTGCAAAATAAAACAAAAATAATAAAATAAGGTTTTCTATTTAGTAGGTTTTGTAAAATTGTATTTTACAGAGGAGTAAATAAAATTAAAAATAAAATGTATTATTTAGCAGAAGGGCACAACGCAAGATAAAAATAATAATATAATTGTTAACTATTTTGCAGAAGGGTACAAAATAAAATACAAATGTATTTAGCTGAAGGGTACAAAATAACAAAAACAAAAATAATGTTTTTAATTTTGCATAAGGGTAAATAAACAAATAGGTTTTAATAATATTTTGCAAAAGGATACACAAAAAAAAAAAAAAATTACAAAGTAGGTAGCATTTCATGTGGAAAGCAATTATAAAACTAGATCACTGCCATGATAAATAAACAATGCTGCGCATCAGCTGCGGTTACTTTCATTTGGTGGACGCGGTTTCTGTTGTTGTATCTCATACACACACAAACACACATCAATGTGCATCAGTGTGAAACGGGCACAGACTTTGTTTTGTCTGACCTTGGGCTCAGAGATTCATCTATATGAAAATATTCGTATGCACTACAGACCACAGACAGACGGAGACGGATCTGAGACAACAACCGAACATTATCTATAAAAACATCATATGTAAGGATACTGGATTGGCCGCAGAATCCATGAATGATGTAGAGCAGCCAATCAGGATGGACGATGTCTTTGACCTTCTCCAGCAGACGAGCATTCCACACATACTTAGCATACGGCTCGTTAATTAAACTGTGCACAACTGAAACACAAACACATCAATTAATAATTCACAGTGAGAAGAGAATAAATAACTGGAATCAAGTCCTTTCTCTATAACAAGAAAAGAAACAAAAAAGGGCTAAAAATGTTGAGACCTTCAAAATGAATTTTTTTTTTTTTAAATAACAATAAAATAAAAATATTAAAAAATAACAGGAAACAAAACCCAAGAGTGTTATAAAATATAAATATATGAAATAAAAACAAAAACAAATTAAAATAAAATTAAGTGCTATTAATTATAAATACACAACAATATCAAATAAAACTCAAGGGTGATACATAATATACATAAAAAATAAATACATAAACCATTTAGTGCTGTCAAACAATTAATCGTGATTAATCGCATCCAAAATAAAAGTGGTTTACATAATATATGTATGTGTACGGTGTATATTTATTATGTATATTTTATAACACTATTTTGAAAATATTTACTACATGTATACATTTAAATTCATATAATTTATATTATATAAAAGATATATTTAATACACAAACATTACATATTTTTCTTAAATATATACATGCATGTGTTTGTATTTATATATACATAATAAATATACACAGTACACACATATATATTATGTGAACAAAAACTTTTATTTTAGATATGATTATATAATAATCACATAATAATAAAGATATAATAAAAGGAAAATAAAATAGTTTAAACATGAAATGAAAAATAAGAAAAAAATACAATAAAAAAAAAATACAGTGCAACTGAAAATGCAATAAAACATATCAAATCTAAATATATAAATTAAGAAAATAATCAAACCAAATAAAATTAAATATAAAAAATAATTACAAATAATATAAAATAAGCAAATAAATACCAAAAACACATTTAAGTATAAAACAATAATACATTTTATTTTAAATTTAATTTAATTTGATTTTAATAAAAAATATAAAGTCCAAGAACGAAAGCAAACCTTGAGTGGGGAGTCCCTCCTCCTCGAAGATGTCAAAGCTGTCCTGTCTGCTGGTGTTGAGCTCCTCGGTTTCTCCGGCGTCACACGGCAGCTGCAGCAGCGTCATGTTATACTGCAGCGAGTAGCTCAGGTCGTAGCTGTAACTACAGTTCAAAGGTCAAACCTCACATGAACTCATGGCAGGAATAATCACGCTACTCATGTGTGTCAAGCAGCGGGATGCAGCTTTCATTGTTGCTAGGCGACAGGCAGCATGTTGCTTAGAGATGAAGCGCACCGAATGAACTCGCATAAGTTCATCAGCGCTCACATGCAATTATTTCAGCTTCCCACAAGACGACATCGTCCACATACAAAATTAATACCTGTTCAATTTATCAACGCTCTTCTCGTTTTCTTCATTCACCAGCAGGACACAAAACAACAAACTTCTGAAGAAATGACATTTCCTGCTGAAACTAAATAACTAACTTCTGCTTGCTTTGCTGTTTTGTAGATCAAACTGTATTAACGTGAAAGTTATGCCAGAAGATTAAAGTACAGCTAACATGACGGAAATTAAATGAGATTGACGAGTTAATTTGATCAATAGTTTGTATGTAATGCTCATAAATCATATACAGAACCACATGAAAATTCAGGGCTAAAAAAAATAAATAATTATATATAAAAAACATTATTAGTAATGATGATGAAGTCAGATCAATAAATTTAGATAAGCGTGAATCATTTTTGCGACTGATATATGATATTTTTCCCAGATCTACCTATTTATTCAAAAGTACATTAAAAATCCAATGCATATTACAGCAATTTATTTATTTTTCATATTTTTGACAATTTTATACCTTATTCTACACACACACACTTTTTTTTTACTCCAACCATAAACATTTTTTTAAAAAGAATTTGTAAACAAAATAAATGACAACTGAAATAAACTTTAACCTTAAACTTATTTTATTTCAGCTATTTACCAAGCATTTTCTCATTTTCAGTTAGCTTTCTCGTTTAATGAATTAAAATTAAAACTAATATAGAAAACTATATAGACATTTAAAAGTAAAAAAAGACAGAAGAAAGAAAATCAATTAAATAATGAAAACTATAATAGAAATATTAGCAATATTAATGATACACACACACACACACACACACACACACACACATATCAGAAGTCAGAGTTATATATATATATATATATATAAATAATAAAATGAATGTCTCATTAAAGTCTGAGATTAAAGTTCTCACAAAAAAAGTTTAAAAAGCATGTGTATCAATTTTCAAGATTTTTTGGTCAAATGTCTGTCAAATCTTTCTCTTCAATTAACGGCACCTGATATATTTTGTAATATAATACAACATTCAGACATTTATAATGTTCAAACTGTTTTTAGGACTGCTGTCTGATTATCTGTATTATTATTCGACTGAAATGACTTCAGCTGCTTTAATACACTTCTTTTCTAAAACCAAGAGACGGAGAAGACGACGGTACGGCCAGATTGGTGGACAGAAACGGGGTAAAGGACAAATAAGGCCACATGAGCGGCGTATCTGAGGAGCTCAACAAATGATATTTCCATTACAATGATCTGGAAGTTATTCGAGTTCACAGTAATATGAGTGCAAGACGCTTTCTAAAGGGCTCGGAGATAAACGACAAGACAGACAGATGAAGAATCCTCACTCACCTGAAGTAGAAGTTACTGGACAGATCCACGTTCTGGAAGATTCTCACGTATCTGTGGAAAAACATGCTCAGCGTTTAAGAAAACAGCTAATTAAAACATTCGAGTCTGAATTCGTTCATGATATAATCATTAAATAATTGGGCCTACACTAACAAAGTCTGGAATGACTGAGATTTTTTTTTGTTGAAATAAGTCTCTCGGAAATACTTAAAAAATTGTTAAATATTATTTTAATTTTAAATAACTGTTTTCTATGTGAATATCTGTTAAAGTATAATTTATTTCTGAGATCAAAGCTGTATTTTCAGCATCATTACTCCAGTCTTCAGTGTCACATGATACATTTTAAAAGATATTCACATATAACCCACTTATTTCAAATTGTAATAATATTTCATAATTGTTTATGTATTTTGGATCAAATGAATGCTGCCTTGGTAAGCAGAAGAGACTTTAAAAACATTCAAACCAAGATAATAATGTACTTTTTGCTGGGTGTTTTTGTTTTACTACAAAGTGGCTTGCAAGAAACAACTCAGATTCTTCAGATACAATGTAATAAGGAAAAGCAATGTTACTGAAGCGCACGACTGAAATTGGACACAAAGACGTAAACTGTGTCTCATGTTACATATGAGTCAACGGTTACAGGCTGTACTTCTGAAAGTACTGTGTGTTACTGTAAAGCTCTAACACACATCAGGAGTGATGAATAACAAACTTCACTGTCGTCACACACACACACACACACACACACACACACACACACACGTGTGAATTGCATCCAGAGATCAGAGTGACCGACCGCAGCAGGTGTGTGAGGAAAACCTGAAGAAACAAACAGTCTGAACAGCATACTAGCATACTAACTATCTATCACTACTACTGCAGTATGCATGCTCAAAAAATACTGTGTGTGAGATATCTGTATACAAAGAGCCTCAAAAGACTCATTATTTATTCTGAATGTTAAAAAATTGGATGCAAAATAATACTATAACTGGATAAAACTATTTTAACTATTTAACCCTGTAAAGCCTGGCATATAAGATAACAGTCAGAATTTTTTATTTTTTTTATGTAACAGTTATAACCATGTACAAACTATTTTTTAAATAAACTAATAAAAAAAGTTTTTATGTTTTTTTTGGGGGGGATTCATCAGGCTTTTTATGACACGTGAGAATATGAAGAAAAAACTGCTCAATTTATTTAGAGACTCAAACTGAGCAACAATACTCAATTTGGTGCAGATGCTGACAGTAATAAGGACAAAAGTGATGAAAATCTGCTGCTTGTAATGTAAATCAATGAGATCTTTAAAACAGTATATCTGACATTAAATGATCATAATTTCAGTGGTCACTCTTGTATATCTCCAATTATATGTCTTAGTAAGATGAGATTGAAATGATCCAAAGATATATTGCTAGTGGTCGACCGATATTGTTTTGTTTTTTTACAGCCGATATCTTGGAAAGCAGGGTGGCCGATATAAAACCGATATAATTGTACTTATTTTAATTAATATTTAAGAAATTTGAAATTAATAAAAAAATGTATTTGTAAAATAAACATACTTATACTTTAGAGGACAAAGTATTTTTCACAAATAAATAAATATTTAATAAAAATATAAATTACAAAGGAAGTAAACACTGTAACCAACAGGGCACTCAGTATTCTGGGAAGTTTGTGTGCATTGGGAATCATATTTTTTCAACTAAAGCCAAGGTAACACTCATTTTACATACAGCACACAGTGAAAATGACATGAATATGACAGTGGGCAAATGCATAAAGCACAGCATAATTTGAAAACACGAGTTTAAAGCATTCAATTCGCACGGAAAGTCACACAGAGAACACGCGATCATGCAGGATACAAATGCACTTCATAACATCTCACAGCTGGATCTGTCTAAGTTTGTGAAATTAAATGTTCATTAGTCATTCAAAGATTTGTTTAAATGAAAAAAATGCATATTTGCTGAATGCTGAAGACAAACGAGAAAGTATTATAATGTTTGCCTTTCTATCACTAATATAAAAGCAATCGTTATAATACTTTGTATACATTTTAATTCTTTTGTTTAACTGCTCTATCTGATTATCAGACAGACTTCTATCCGTATTAGACAGAACTGAACGACGGCAGCGAACAAGAGGGAGAATGTGAGCACTGTGTGATCAGGCGCGTCAAAATAAAAGTCCCACCTTGAACATATCGGCAAAACAGAAAAACTTATCGGCCGATGCCAATATATCGGCTTTGGTGATTTATCGGTCGACCACTAGGCTATATAATGCAATGCAATGCTGATTAGATGAAGAAATAAACACTCCTCAGAAGATGTGAGATGTTTTGGAGGCTTGTGAAGATCATTCCTCCGCTGAGAAACAGAGAAAGTAAAGCTTCTGGAAACAAACGCTCCTCAAAAGATCCTGATGATCAGATTTGAGACGCACTGATTTTTCTAGAGAATGATTGATGGAGAATCAAGTAAAGCTGAGCTGCTTCAGTCCAGTAAGAGTTCATCTGGAGATATGACTGCAGTTATTCTGACCTTTACTTGATCAAAATCAGTCAAGATTTGACAGCAGAAAGACACCAGAAGCATTTCTACAATTACACTAAAAGAGCTTTTACTGGATAAAAAACTCTTAAACTATCAATCAGACAACAACTTTTTCAGGTTGATCATTTAGAGGCCTGCTTAGTATGTAGTAAGCAGTACACTAGCAGTCCTTTCTGAACACAGACTCTCATGGGACCAAATCCGAATGATCTAATTGGTCACTCTCTGTAGAACACACTAAAAACAATAATTAGAGTAAAGTTAACATGTGTTTATCAAATATGTATAAACGGACTCACCGGGCCTCATCAGGGTGTGTGACTCTCACAGAGTCATTAGGAATGTAGATCATATTCGTGTCTTCAATCTTATAAATCGAGTGGCCGCCGATATCTGCCATTTTACGACGTTTCGTGATCAACACGATATAGTAACCCTCCAGAAACCGCACGAAACCTGAAAGAGAGAAGACAGTGAATCATGTGGTTTTTTTGCGCTTTACAGTGAGGTTTCATTAGTTAACTACATTACTTTGTTTGTTTATGATTTAGTGCCATCGGCTTCCATGACTAATAAGATGGTGAGAAATAAAAAAAAAAAAATAAAAACCTGGCCTGGATTTATTATGAACTATTTGCATCTATTCAATTTTATTTAAATAATTATTTTTCAACATGCATTTATTTAGATTGCGTAAAATCAGCATAAATCTGTTCGTTATGAAAACTAGAACATTTATTTAGCTGAAAAGAGTGAGCATGGATAAATATGTGGGACAAGCCAAATTAAATATTCTCATTTAATGTATGAGATCGAAACAAACTTTTTTGATTTATTGATGATAAACATAAATCTGGTTATGGTGAATTTAAAACACATTCAGTTTATTACCAAAATCTATTAGGCTATTAGCAGCTATTAATCTTAGTTTAATTAGTTTAAACACTTACCAGGATTGTTATAGTTAAACTAATACTTTTTTATGAGTGTTGAAGCTGTTGTGCTGCTTCATATTGTTTTTTGGAACATGTGATACTTTTTTCTTTGATTGTTTGATGAATGCAAAGTTAAAAAGAGCAGCATGTGTTCAAAATAGAAATCTTTTCTAACAATATAAGTCTTTACTATGACTTTTTATTCATTAAACACATCCCTCCTGAATAAAAGTATTAATTTCTTTGAAAAGAAAAATGTAGACCCCAAACTTTTGAATAGCATTGAATATTGTAACACAATTTTTCTTTAAATAAATGCTGTTCTTTTTAACTTTTTATTAATCAGAGAATCCTAAAACACATATCACAGGTCCCCAAAACAATATTAAGCAGCACAACGGTTTCCAACATTGATTATAAATCAGTATATTAGACTGATTTCTGAAGGATCGTGTGACTCTGAAGACTGGAGAAATGATGCTGAAAATACAGCATAGTCCATAATAACGTTTCCTCCAGTGAAAAAGTGTTCTGGTCTGAATCAGGAGAGAAATCTGCACAGATGCCAAAACAGCTCTAAACAAATATGTGGCTGGATTTTGATGTGAGAGACAACAGATGATGGACTTTTTCACTGGAGGAAGCGTTATTATGGATTATGGACTCATATTTTAGTTACAAATGTCTTAATGCTGGATTTGTTCCATCTTCTCCAGATGTTAACTGATGGATGGAGTGGTGTGGATTATTGTGATGTTTTTATCAGACTCTCATTCTGACGGCACCCATTCACTTCTATTGCTGAGACAGTGATGCAGTGACACATTTCTCCAGATCTGATGAAGAAACAAACTCACTCTAATTTCGGATGGCCTAAGGGGGAGGATATTTTCGGTAAATGTTCATTTTTGAGTGAGCTATTACTTTAAATGTGCAGTAAACAGCAATATTTCCATTCTCTTTCAGGTTTAAAGTGCATTCAGAGTATAATCAACCGCTGACACACAACAACACGCCGTCGCCGTGGGTGTTTATGAAGAATCTATCAGGTGTGTCGTAAACACATGACACACATCAATGTTCTGGTCTACTTGTTTGTGCACTAAATTTGCACTTCTGATTACTTCCACGACGCCGCTCCCTCAGCAGAAGGTGATTAGAGATGTATGGAGGTTGCATAAGACACAATTTCAGTGACTAACACAACTAAAAGTGAGGTGTGACCCGATGTGTGTCAGCAGAAGTAGGCCATGACCTTCAGACCATCATCACTCAGTTTCTCACAGCGCCGGCCGTGATTGTGTGAGGAGACGCTGATTCTGACCTGCAGGTTCAGTCTGACACGATTCCAAGCAGCTTCAGATGAACAGGAGTGTGTGCAGACAGGAAAACACAAGCCCAGAGAAACAGAAAAGTGCTGTAATTGGTAACTAAAACTATTACAGCCGAAACAAAATAAACATTGCATAAACAGTAATGCATTTGATTCCCAGGGAGTGCATGAAGTGATCAAATGTATAGCTTGAATGCATTTATGGCTCTGGATAAAAGCATCTTGCAAATGCATGAATTTATGTAAAATATAAATATTAGATGAAAAACTTACTGAAATAAAGCAATTTGAATTACTAAAACTGAAATAAATTTAGATTATAATAAAACTGACAAATGAATAAAATTACTAAAACGGAAATAAAAATAAATTAAAGTTAAATAGAAATATTTAAAAAATTACAAAAACATAAAATTACTAAAACGATTTTTTTTTTTTTTTTACTAAAACTGAAATAAATCTAAAGCCAAGCAGAAATATAAAAAAAATAAAAATAACAAAATTACTAAAAAGGACTAAATACAAATTAAAGCTAGACAGAACTATTAAAAAATGACTAAAAATGACAAAAAGGCATAAAACTATTTAAAACTAAAACTATATAAAAAAATAAAAATCACAACGGAATAACAAATTACTAAAACTGAAATAAATATAAATAGATTGTTTTTTTTAAATGTGACAAAAGCACAACATGACAAAACTAAATAAATGTGAAATAAAGCTAAATAGGAATATTTGAAAAAATCTACTATATATGACAAAATGACTTAATTACCAAAGAATAACAAATTACTAAAACAGAATAGAAATTAAAAAATAAATAAATAAATAAATAAATAAAATAAAAATAAAAAATAGATTTATTAAAAAAAAAAAAAAATTATAAAGCACATAACAAAATAGCTAAACCTAAAATCGTAAAAAAATAAATAAAAAATCTTAGTTTAATAGAAATATTAAAAAACTAAATCTAATAAAAATGACAAAACCGCATAAAATTATTAAAACAAACTAAAACTAAAATATCAATATTCAATATTATAGAATATTAAAAATATTAAAAATACTATAATATAATATAAATAATCCTCAAATAACACTGACCAGTAAAAACACACACTACGCATACACATATTTAATAATGAAGGGTTTGTGTTAATAATGGAGCTGACTGTCATGTGTCAGTGTTGTGTGCTCGTTACTCAAACGAGGCTCCTGAGCTCATTCCAGAAAATAAAACTGACCGCTCCAGACACAGTCGCTGTTATTTTGTGTTATTGTTGAGGTGTAAATCTCCAGCGTGTGGGCGGTGCATGGTTTCCATGGCGACGAGGCATCTCAGGTAAACCGCGTGGGCATCAGCCGCTTCAGAAGCGATCACCTGACCTTTAGAAAACACACGTGCCTGCGCTAAAACCGCACCGTTACAATGACGGCTAATTGCATTAGTGCACAGCTCACTGACCAGACGGAGGCAGACGAGGAGATGAATAAACAAAGGAAATGAAACTTTGAGCAATCCAGGGGGAAAAAAGGCTCTTACCCACAATGCCGTGGGCAGAAACGGCTCTGGAAAGACCGGAGGATCCCTTCTGTCCGATCTTAGTGCGATTGCCAAGATCCAGACGGCCCAGCAGCTCCCGCACTTCCTGCTGACTGTAAACATGCTGCCAGAAACACACACAGTTAGACAGATACAATAAACACACACATTTACACTGAAGCAAAACTTTACATATCCACAAGGAATTTATATGTAGAAATTCAGGGATCAAATGAGAAATCTGTTTTGTTGTCAATAGATTAAATTAGAATTAAATATAAAGAAAGCAAAGAAGTTAGACATTTTATTCCATAAAGGTTTAAAATGCTATTTCCACCAGAGTAAACAGTAAAAATATATATATATATAATAATAATAAAATAAAATATTAGAAGGAAACCTAGAAAAGAAAGAAAAGAAACATAGAAAATGTTGCCAACTAACTGATATAAAATAAATATTTATTAAACCTAAAAACAAGAAAAAGACCAAAATTATAAAAAAAAAGAACATAGAAGTACTTAAAGTACAAAAAAATTAATGAAAGTTAAATAGAAATATAAAAAATAAATAAAATTGACAAAATCGTACAACAGAATTACTAAAACTATAAAGCGACATAGAAATAGAAAAAATACATACATAGAAAAAACTACAACTAAACAGACAAAAGCACATCAAATTACTAAAACTAGAATAAATGAAATAAAAACAATTAAAATAACAAAAGTGCATACCAAAATTACTAACACTAAAACTAAAATAAACAAATTAATTCTAGATATAAAATATAAAAAATAAACATGAATAAAAATGACAAAAGCACATAACAAAATTACTACTAAAATAAACAAATATATAAATTCTCAGCAAGGAATACAATTTAGTTTGTTTTATTCCAGAAAGGTTTAAAAAGTTATTTCCACCACAATGAATGAAACAGATGGCAAACATGGTTTCATGTGGACTCGTTTCTGAAGATTGTAAGCAGCTCACCTTATCATCAATAATGAGCAGATCTCGTGGTTCAGTGCGGTCGATCTTCAGGACGCGGTTCTTAGTTTGAGCATTATTACTGCCCACCAGGAAATACCTCTGAATAACACAAAACAGACCATAAATACTTGTTTTTACAAGCAACCACTCAGACTCAGATGTGTCACATTACACCCCAATACTGAAAGAACTAAATGATATCCATATTTATTCAATTCAATTCAAGTTTATTTGTAAAGTGCTTTTTACGACACAAATCGTTGCAAAGCAGCTCTACAGGAAATTAAGTTTCCACAATATATTTATATACTGCAGAACCTTAATATATTTAACTTATGGCAAAATTTGGTAAATCTGTATGTTGTCTGAGCATTATTATATTCATATTTGCATAAGGAAAATAAATGAAGCCATTTAAAAGTGAACAATTACGCATTGTCATTATTCATTACCATATTGTGTCTGAACTTAAGTTTTCTTGTGATTCACATTTTTTCTACAGTAATTACTGTGATATGATTAAAAAAAATAATAATAATTAGCAAATAAGATTTAAAATCACAACCAGCCTTGAGATTGGTCAAATGTGTTTTATTAACAGCCTTTATTTTCTTTATGGAAGAAAACTATTTGACTTCCGTATTTTGATTTTGGAGTGAAATACGAACCGGACTAGTTTTTGACAATTTTTCTGAGAGTTATTGAGCGAATATGAAGAAAAACAGCAGGGTTCGAGGCATTCTGCTCTTTATTTGGACAGATTTCCAGGTAAGACACATTAAAGACTCCCAGTGAAATCGACACACGGAGGATAAAGACAGCTGGTCTTGTTCTCTGTTATTATAGTCTGTATTCTGCTGCGCTCATAAACGGCCCGATCTGTCCTGTGCTTTAAAAGACTGTAAAATACAGCATGAAATTAAAGAGACACAATGGACTCACACTGGACTGCACTGTCTGTCTGTCTGCATCTCACAGTAAATGATGTACACTGCACTTTATTCAGTGTTTTATTACTCAATATTGAGCAGAATATGATGTGTTGTTAAGGAGAGTGTGCTACTACTTTATTAAGTGATCAGATGCATCATTTTCTCATCAAAAATCACAGAAGGAGGAACCTAAGCCATATTCACAGAGCAGATTTGAATGATTTGACAATATTCATAAAGTTGCATTTGTCACACCACAGGACTATTAAATAAACAAACAAATATAAATAAATAAATAATAAAACATTCACTATAAATAAATAAAACACTGTTGAAAAAAATCTATAAATAATGTAATGAATATCTACGTAAATCTATAAATAATCAACAAAAAATGTTTAAAATATTACAATTAATTGATAAATAAATAATACAAATTAATTAATTACATTTTAAATGAAAGAATGAATAATAAAATAAATATGATCTAAGAAGTGGGGAACAAATAGTGTCTTGTAACAACATCTAAAATATATTTCCTGCTCAGAAGTTTGGAAAAAAATATGATAAAAAAAAAAAAATGTCTTTGAAAGAAGTCTCTTATGCTCACCAAAGCTGCATTTATTTAATGAAAAAAACTGTAAATACAGTAAAAATTGTGAAATATTTTTACAATTTAAAATAAGTGTTTCTATGTGGATATCTGTTAAAATGTAATTAATTGCTGTGATCAAAGCATCATTACTCCAGTCTTCAGAGTCACATGACTTTTTTATGAATTTAGATCAAATAAATGTAGCCTTGGTGAGCAAAAGAGACTTTTTTTCAATAATTTTTACAATATTTTTTTTATTTCATTATTCCAACCTCATGACCAGTAGTGTACATTCATATAAACTCTACTGTAAATAAATCAGCTTATTTGTAGTTGTTCATTGTCAGCTACAAATATTTGATCTTATATTATGATTAGACTTACTTAGCACACGTTCACTTACAAAAGTTATTCATTATTACTATATTGTGTCCAGATATTCTTTTTTTTTTTCTCTCATTATTCTATTTTGAATTGCATACTGTGTGCTACAGTCATGAGAATTTACTGGGAAAATTAGTTGTTAATTGTCATGAAAGTAATGCCATAATGCTAAAAAAAACCTTGATTTTCTTTGTGCAAAAATATCAATTCTTAATTTTTATTAAGACATATTTAGATTGCACCAAACTATAGACCAGATTTAATGTGATCGCTGCAGTTCAGACAGAGTTTGATGACAGATGAACACTGCCATCTAGCAGCTCAGAGAGACATTAACATCGCTGTGACAACATTATATGATGCTAAGTGAATGCACAGTCATATAGTCAGAAATATATGCATATATTCATATTTGAATATGCACGAGCTGCTGATCTGATGAACATGATGCTGTTCCCTGCATTTAAAAGAGCTTTAAATTCAAAACCTTCCATGAATAATGAATGAAATGTGACTTACGGCTCTGGTCTCATAAAGCACCAGCTTCTGAACTCCTCTAATCACAGCGGCGTTCACAGGCATGACGACGCTTCAATCCATCCATCAGCTGAGACACAGACACAACTGATCCATCCAACACATGCTGGGATCACATAACTCTCATCTGACAAAACTTCTCTATTATAACTACAGATCAACTTTACACAACCATTGCAGGATTAGCAAAATGCTTAGAAGCATAAAAAAGTATTTGTTTTTATGTAGTACTGCCTTGATTCAACACAATAGACATTACATTTTTGTTTACAAATCTTACTTTGACTTATTTTTCATTTAGTCTGCTCTTTAGAAGCTACACAAGATATTTAAATGGTTGCCCCCCAAAGTTCAGATCAGTTTCCAGCCTGAATCCTTGTAAGGTGCATGTATCAACTATACTTTAACAGCAAAACATATAATTACATAAAACACACTACCAGTCAAACTTCTCTTCTGCTCACCAAGCCTGCGTTCATTTGATCCAAACCACAGCAAAAACAGTAATATTGTGAAATATGTTACTATTTATAATAACTGTTGTGCATTTGAATACATTTCAAAGTGTAATTTATTCCTGTGATTTCAAAGCTGTATTTCCAGCATCATTACTCCAGTCACATGATCCTTCAGAAATCATTATAATATTCTGATTTGCCTTTTTCTTTTTATTATTATTATTAGATATTATTATTATTATTATGTTGAAAACAGCTGAATATAATTTTTTCAGGTTTCTTTGAAGAATAGAAAGTTCAGAAGAACAGCATTTATCTGAAATAGAAACCTTTTGTAACATTATAAGTCTCTTTATCATCACTTTTGATCAATTTAAAGCATCCTTGCTAAATAAATGTATTCATTTCTATAATAAAAAAAAAAAAAAAATTCAATACAAAATCTATCTGACTCCAAACTTTTTAATGGTATAGTGTATAATGTTAAAAAAGCTTTTTATTTCAGATAAATGCTGATCTTTGGATTTTTCTATTCATCAAAGAATCCTGGAAAAAAAAGGTACTCAACTATTTTAAATATTGATAGCAATAATAATATTAATAATAATCAGAAATGTTTCTTGAGCAGCAAATATTAGAATGATTTCTGAAGATCATGTGACACTGAAAATACAGCTGCAGATCACAGAAATAAATTACACTTTAACACATATTCACATAGAAAACAGTTATTTTAAATAGTAAAAATATCACAATATTACTGCTTTTGCTGTATTTTGGATCAAATAAATGCAGGCTTGGTGAGCAGAAGACAATTCTTTAAAAAAAAAAAAAAAAAAACATTACTGTCCAAAAACTTTTGACTGGTAACTTTAGTGTATAATAATATTATTCATAAATTATTCATAATCTCAGATATTTAAAATAAAAATGTAAAAATGACGTCAGCTTCTTTGAACAAATAAATTAAAGTTGGTTCTTCAAAAATGCATCTTATAAATATTGATATAAAATGAAGTAATCAGACACAATCTAATATGAAAATAAGGAGTTTTTTAATGTTAATAACGAATGACAAACTGAGGACGATGTTGGTGTATATGGACTGTTTACGGCCTTCGCGTTTTAAAATCAGACAGTTTCTACATTACATTGATGATATTTGACACAATTCGAGAAAGAAACAAATAAGTATCACTCACTCACAGCGAGCGCCTGCAGGAGAGTCCTATGTTCGGAAATCTTGTGTACAAACGCTACACTGTATCATGTGACTGAGACGGAGCCTGCGCTGGGACAAAAAACACAAGCGAGAAAGCGTTTGAAAAAAGAATACACCTGCTGCTGCTACTGCTGCCAGGAAGTGAGAATAAAAACAGGCACAGCTGCATTTGTCGACTTGTATATTTGCCAAGTTGACCTACATATTAATTTCTCGAAAGAAATAGGCTACTAGTGTTTATTAGGAGAGAAATGTATTTTTATTCTGCTCAGGAAGTCTGCGTTTATTTGATCCAAAGTACAGCAAAAGCAGTGATATTGTGAATATTTTACTATTTAAAAAAACTGCTTTCTATTTGAATATATTTTAAAATGTAATGTATTCCTGTGAATTTACTCCAGTCACATGATCCTTCAGAAATCAGTCTAATATTCTGATTTGCTGTTAAAAATATATATATTATTATTATTATACATTTCTGAAGAAAAAACACTTAGGATTTAGGAGCGCATATTGCATTTTTCTTTCTGTCTTTCTTTTTTTTTTTGTTAAACAGTACAAGACAAAACCAACTTTATAAAATCAAAAGAAAAAATACAAATACAAATCCCTTAAGAAAATTAATTATGATTTTATTACATTAAACCATGTTTTTGGTTTGTTTGTTTTTGGTTTTTAAGTACAAATGCCATGTTTAAACTACGGTTAGTGTAGCAAAACCACAGTTAATTTGAGCGTACCATGGTTTAACTATAGTAAGCATGTTTTTTCACCTTAAGAAGACACATAATGTGAATTTAGAGATATGTGTATTTAACTTTAGCCTGTGTGAAATTTAGCTAGCAGGAAACACAAATTAATTGTTATATTTCCTATATTCTCTTTCAAGTAATCAAACAATCCAAAGAAATCATCTTTAAAACAGAAAGAAAAGTCACTTAGGAAATGAGATCGGAAGAAAATGAAAAGATCTGAGCAAAATGTCTCTGTGTGGCAAACAAATGAATGAGTCTTGCTCAGAAGAGACCAAAACAGCAACTCACTTCAGTGTCTGACTTATATTATAATCACATCTATAAGCTGTGTGTCAAATGTGGATTAACTCATTAATCTGTTGCTTGACTTCTTCATATTTCATAATTAATTATTATGATTTGGAAGGGCGTAGAATTTAGTAGAGATGCTCAATTTTAAATTTAAAAAGGCCATGTTATATATGCATTATGATTACAGTATATGGCATTATATTAGCTATTTCAAAAATACCATATCTAAATCCTTTCTCAGTGTCATTATATTTACAGTCGTGGTGTGATTATCTTATATTAGAGCGGTTTTTACTCTTTATAGACAGTTGGTGTGGACTTCATGCTTGTAGGCAGTAACTGAGATGCAATGCTCTTCACTTCCTGTAGATATCGCTGTGTGTTCATGCATATACTGTATATATTGAGTCTGATTGTGTTTTACTGCGGTTCAGTTCACTTTTGACCCTTAAAGGCAAGTTTTATTCAATATTCAGTGGCTTGTTTTCGTATATAACAAGTTTGTAAAGTACAGTTGATTAGTTTTGTAGTCTATTATAGCCTACTGTCAGCTGTACAATAGAGTACCTATTACAGTGTTTTTCAGCTGCTTGCACACAAACTCTTTCCTTGTCACACAGTTTCTGAAAGCTGTCACTCAAACAGCAGAAGCACACACCAAATCTGCAAAACCAGACACTAATTCTCAGCCTTTGACTCCGTTTTCAATTTCATAAAACACTTTTTGATAAACACAACACACGATTCTCCACGTAAATATCTAACAGGAATGAATATTATGGCAGAAGTGTTTGCAAATGTTTGCTTTTGAGATGTGTTTGTGATGTGAGGCATTTTGTGTGTTGAAAAAACTTGAAAAAACTGTAATATCTTGTTGAATTCAATTTTATTTAAAAATTTAGTTAATTTTAATACACTGATAAAAATGATTTATTGAATTTACTAAAAAAAATGTTAAGCTAAGTGGTTGCAATCATTTTATTTTAGCTACATTTAAAAAACAACATATATAACTTTCGACAAATATACAGTATATATATATATATATATATATTTTTTTTTAAGCTTATTAAATGTAGCTAAAATGAATAGTTTGCAACCACTTACCTAAAAAAAATTTTATCATTTTTTTTTTCTTCAGTGTACTGACTATGGCCTTATTTTTTATTTTATTTTTTTTCCTTTTTTTTTATTTTCACTTGTTTGTGAGTGTATGCCAATACAACAACAACAACAAAAAATTGACACAGACATAATATGATGTGCATGTTTGCTTTTTGATACATTTTGGGAAATTAAATGGACATTTAGACGGAGAGAATGACTGAATGAATGAGAAAATGAGATACACGTTCAAACATATTGTCCCTCAGAGAGTCTAACATGGACAGGCCCTGGACGCACTAGAGGTTTAACTAGTTCCTCTCTGCTGTATCCTGGCTGTTATTTTGACAGTATTATCACTGAAGGAGAGATAAGTTGTCTTGGGAATCGGCGTGGCGCCGCTGTGTCCCTCCCTCGGTCAGACAGGCATCCCGGGGTTTGTGTTGGCGGCACCCCAGGGTTCTGGGAAGTGTCCTGTTAAACCACTGAAAGCCCCAAAACTCCTGCGCACCCTTGCTAGGGTCCCTCCGTTTGCATCGCTTTTCAAAATCACTCTTTATGTTTCCGTTTCCTTGTCTAACTTTCTTCCGAATCCTACAGTTTTCCTGCGCTAAACAAACACATTCTGTCATCCTGAAACATCCTGAAAGATTTGTCTGTCCCGCACCGTTACACTGACTCCAGATCCGAGATTTTTGTCACCAGTGGAAATGTTTATTGCTCAGAAGTTGTTTTTCAAAACTCATGATGGTACTTAAAGGAAAAGTTGGTGAAAATTTACTCTGGATGAGTTTGTTTCTTCATCAGATTCAAATGTGTCTCTGCATCAGTGTCTCAGCAATGGATGCTCTGCAGTGAATGGGTGCCGTCAGAATGAGAGTCCAAACAGCTGATAAAAACATCACAATAATCCACACCACTCCAGTCCATCAGTTAACATCTGGAGAAGACAAAAGCTGAAACTAATCCATCAAGACTTTTTTACTTCTCCAGATGTTAACTGATGGACTGGAGTGGTGTGGATTATTGTGATGTTTTTATCAGCTGTTTGGACTCTCATTCTGACGGCACCCATTCACTGCAGAGCATCCATTGCTGAGACACTGATGCAATGCTACATTTCTCCAAGTCTGATGATGAAACAAACTCATCCTAATCTTGTATATATGAATCAACAGATGTAGAGCAGCTCAAATAATTTGATTTTACAAGAAGTTTATACTGAGATCTCTGACTCGGTGTCTTGAGTGAATATAAGCACAGTTCGAGTCTTAACACTGTTTTTCTGAGATCTTGATGTGCATCTCTGCATGAGATACGAGGGTTTTGCTCGTCACCTTGAGACGGTTTTGATAAAAGTCATATGTGAACGTCAACAAGGCACAGCTTTGACTAGAATCAAAGATAATCTCAAGTACACGAGGGCCACAAAATACAAACACCTGCAGGAGACGTGCAGACTTCTCAATGAGACACAAATGAGGAAGAGATACATGCTATAGTACTAACAGATTTAATCATAACTTCACCAGTTGACTGATTATATTAAGTATTGCACACATTGTTTGTATTGTGAGTTTTCTGAAATGCTGTTTAAATATGGAAATGAGGCTTTATCTAATTAAATATCTGCTAATTTGCATACATTTCTGAATCTGCGTACAATCTGAACATATGGATAAAGCCAAGTTCAAATTTCTTGTTTGATTTTTTTTGGCACATTAGGAAATGTTTTTTACAGAAGGGATTTTGGATTTCTCTCTTTATCACTCCATAAAGCACAAAATACCGTCAACAGTCAAAAATAATAATAATTCAGAATAAACATAGGAATAAAACTCTTAAGTTTGGTGCATGCAAATGCTGCTGAAGTGAAGAAAAAAATTTAAATATGAGAAAACCGGCTTTTAAAGATACAGTCATGGCCAAGCCTTGGTAAATATGATCAAAGAAGGCTGTGAAAATTAATCTGGATTGTTAATCCTTTTGATCTTTTCTTTAAAAAATCACAAAAATCTAACCTTTCATTGGATAATAAGAATTTAAAATGGGAGGAAATATCATTATGAAATAAATGTTTTTCTCAAATACACGTTGGACACAATTATTGGCACCCCTAGAAATTCTTATGAGTAAAATATCTCTGAAGTATATCACTCCAGGGTGATTATGAACATGAAATTATCCAGCTATGGCTTCCTGTTTCACAGAAATATAAATAGGAGGGAAACAAAGCCCAAATTCCCTTAATCAAAATCATAATCAGCTTTATTACCAGGTAACATACGACGAATTTGAATGACAGCGACAGGACAAAGATAATAATAATTATTTAAAAAATAATAATAAAATAAAATAATAATAATAATGTACAAATATACAAAACAGACAATATGCAAAATAGCACAAACCCAATATACAAAACAGACAATTCAGTATGTACAGGTATGTTAGGTGCAAATTTGAAATGTAACGTAATGTTTGAAATGTAAATTTGAAATGCAATAAGTATGTGATCCATCCATAATCCATAATCATCCATCACAATGAGAAAAACCAAAGAATATATTTCTGAAGTGCAGCAAAATATAATTAAGCTTCACGAATTAGTGAAGTGGCTTTAAGAAAAGAGCTAGAGCAGTGAAAACTCCCATTTCCTCCATCAGGGCAATAATTAAGAATTTCCAATCAACAGAAAATGTTATGAATCTGCCTGGAAGAGGACGTGTGTCTGTATCGTCCTAATGCACGGTGAGGAGGAGAGTTTGAGTGGCTAAAGACTCTCCAAGGACCACAGCTGGAGAATTGCAGAAAATTGAGTCTCGGGGTCAGAAAACCTTTAAAAAAATGGTCAAACAGCATCTACATCACCACATGTTGTTTGGGAGGGTTTCAAGAAAAATTCTCCTAGCTCATCAAATGGGACTGGCTTCTATGGTCAGATGAAACTAAACAATGAGCTTTTTAGCAGCAAACACTCAAGATGGGTTTGGTGAACACAGGGATAAAAAGTACCCCATGTGTTCAATGAGATATACTGCTGTATTTTTGATGTTGTGGGCCTATATTTCTGCTGGAGGTCCTGGACATCTTGTTCAGACACATGGCATCATGGATTCTATCAAATACCAACACATAAAAAATCAATAATTGACTGACTCTGTTAGAAATCTTATAATGGGCCATATTTGGATCTTCCAACCGTACAATAATCCAAACACAAACCTCAAAAACAACACAAAAATGGGTCACTGAGCACAAAACCAAGCTTCTGCTGGCCATTCCAGTCCTCTGAGCTGAACCCTGTAGAAGATGAGTGAGAACAGAAGAGAAGAAGCTGTGAATCTGAAGGATCTGGAGTGATTCTGGATGAAGGAATGGTCTCTGATCTCTTGTCAGGTGTTCTCTAACCTCATCAGGCATTATAGGAGAACATCTAGAGCTGTTAAACTGGCAAATGGAGGTTTCAACAAGTATTGAATAAAAGGGTGCTGTTAATTGTGGCCAATGTGTATTAGAGAAAAACATTTATTTCATAATGATATTTCCCCCATTTTAAATTCTTATTATCCACTGAAAGGTTAGATTTTAGTGAATTCTTTTAAATAAAAGATCAAAAGGATTAACAATGCAGATTAATTTTCACAGCCTTCTTTGATCATATTTACCAAGGGTGCCGATATTTTTGGCCATGACTGTATGTGTTGTAATTGAAATCTGCAGACGCAAATAAATAAAGTGCAATAATAAAACTATGATATTTGAACAAACCCCTCAGTAAAAACCGGTAAAATTTGGTGTATGTAAGTGCTGCTGATGTGGAGGAAAAAACTAATTTTAAAGATGCTGTAATTGAAATCTATAGAAGCAAGTAGATCAAGTGCAAGAATAAAATCAGGCGAATGATACATGGACAAACCCCTCAGTAAAAACCTTCTGAATATAGACAGGAAGAAAACTGTAAGTTTTGGTAAGTGCTGCTGAAGTGTAGGAAAAAAAACTTGTAAAGATACTGAAATCTAGACGCAAATAGATAAAGAGCAATAAAATAAACACTTAAATTTGTATTTTGGATATTTTCTTTCCACTGTGCCTGTAGTCTTGAAGCGATAAGAAGAGGACTCTAAAGATGGAGACGGTGTGAGAAGTTGATAAAGAATACAGAGTCTGTTCTAAGCTTGGTTTGTAACCAGAAGTGCGGCAGATCTCGTGACAGAAGATGAAAGAGGAGAGAACTGGGAGATAGTCGGGTGTCTTGGGTTTAGGGTGCCTGCCGATCTCCGCTGGTGGTCCGACCGTTCTCTATCTGATATGTGACGTCTTAAAGAGATGGAGACACCTCAGGGGTCGGGAAGAAGTCAGAGACCCCCGAACTCCCTCTGACCACTTAAAGAAAGAGAGACGATGGTAAATGATTAGAATAAAAATGACAAGATTTCATTTGAATTGAAATTTGGCTTTTGTTTTATACAGTGCTGATTATTTCAAGATGTTCAGTTTTACGTAAGCTTTCGAGCGCTGCTGGCTGAGACTCCTTCTTCTATCTGGACGCTGAGGTCAGATGTGTCCTTCAGTCAGCACAACACCATGATAACACGGTAAACAGCCTGATAGAGGCCTGAACTCACACCAACACAATGAGACGCTCCCTGTCTTTCTGTTTTAGTAAGAATGAAATACTAGCATTGTGTTTACTGCACAGTATACAGCATTCTGCTGCTTTAAACAAGTAGTTGCATGAATACAGTATGCAACATTAAATATAGTAGTATGCCACATTGTTGCACATAAAATAGTTTTATTTTTGCATTTTTATCTAAGAAAGAATTTATTTATATACAGTAGCACAACAGTGCTTTACATAAATCGAATGCTGTATAATGTTTACCTACATGCATATGAAAGCAGCTGCAAGAAAATAAAAACTGTAGTAATAATGAAAAAAGAAGAAATACAAACAATATCAAGTAAATCAAAAGTAGAAAATTAAATGTTTTAAGGGGAAATTAATGTAAATATGTTGACAAACTTCTAGTTTATTCATGACACTGGAAATGTTTGTCAGTTTGTGTGCATTGCATTGTGGGATACAGTACAATAAAGGTGCTTCACGATGCCATAGAAGAACATTTTTGACTAAATGGCTCCATAAAGAATCTTTAACATCTGAAGAACCTTTCTGTTTCACAAAAGCTTCTTTGTGGCGAAAGAAGGTTCTTCAGATTATAAAAAGGTAAGAAAGAGATGGTTCTTTGTGGAACCAAAAATGGTTCAACTGTAAATTTTGGTGCATAAGTGCAGCTGAAGTATAGAAACAAACTCAGCCCTTAAAGATATGTTTTAAAGAATCATGAACATTATATCAAAGTACAAGTATCCAATAAATATATGTAGCTCCCGAGAAACAGTTTAGCAAAATAATTCCATCAAATAAAATATATTAAGTGACATTACTAATTTGAATATGCTAATATGAAACACTCAGGCTCTCTATAAGTGTCTTTTAAATAGTGAAGAGGATTTTAACACAATCTATGCTGAAAGCTTGCATTGCAAAAATAGTCAGGAAGTTGAAATAATGTTGCAAACAAACTTGTTGTCCTGATATTTCTATAGATTTAGTTTATTTGTGGTTAAACAGTATAGCACAAGTAATCATTTTGATCTGGTCGTCTGGATGTGAGTGTGTTTGGCTTCAATGTTTTAAAGTTTTTCTGCGATGCTTAAAGACGCCAAAAGCCTTTCTTTTGAATAAAGAGTTGAGTCAGTCACACGTAGGTCAAGTCTGGTATTTCCAAATAATTGAGTAAGTGAAGCGAAGGCCTCAGATCACACTGAAGCCCGGCTGATCTTTGGCTGCACGTCTGTGTATTGCTGTGTTGCAGTCATGCTGTTTACTTAGAACGATAAGCTGTGATGGATGTCCAGTGACCACTGCGCAGGTCAGCACTGCATCGCAGCAGATAACACAAAACCATCCACATGCGCTTACGAGTCGGGCTGGGAATTTATCAAATAAAATATATATATTGGAGCCAAATGATTATCAGTTGATATTCATATTCTAATATGATGATTTGCTGCTCAAGACACATTTCTGATTATTATCAATGCTGAAAACATTGTGCTGCACAATATTTTTGTGGAAACTGTGATACATTTTATTTTTCAGGATTCACAGATGAATAGAAAGTTCAAAAGAACAGCATTTATTTGAAATAGAAACCATTTGTAACATTATAAATGTATTTACTGTCACTTTTGAACAATTTAATGCATCCTTGATCAATAAAGTATTCTTTTTTCCCCCAAACTTTTGATATACAGATACAGACTGTTTTGTGGTAATACGCTACTTCTGTTTCCAGTGGAAAGACTATTGTTGGTGCATCTGAGTCAAATTTCCCATCCTTCATTATAAGACTGAAAATGTTAAATGAGGCGAGCAGAATCCTCTTCGTGTTGGTGTGTGTGTGTGTGTGTGTGTGTGTGTGTGTGTGTTATTTTCCTCTGTGGACTCAGCGGGTTCACGCTCGGGTCTTGAACCGGCCAGGTAAACACTGGCGACCCTCTTGAAAGTCCTCCTCCTTCCTCATTATATCAGTGATGCACGTTGTGCTACAATGATGCTTTCAAGTGCCCTACTTTCTTTTTTTAAGTAAACTATTAGTCTAATTTTGAAGGCCACACTTGGACACGTGCTCCAGAAACTACGTGGGCAGCGTAGACACACTCAGGATATCTTGTTTCTAAGATCTTTTCCTCTGGCATACTATCCTTCAGAGAAAAGATGCATCGCTCAACATAAACTCAATGGCAAAATCCATCCAAGATGATGAACAAATGTTTAATATCTAACTAAAATTAATTCTGATATATTTAAATATTAATTAAAATAACTCGAAATGGCTTAATTATATAAACTATATTTATATAAACTATAAACTGACTATTTTATTCAATATTTGTGTGTTGCAAAACATAGGGCTAACTTAATCTGATGCATATTGGCCATACATAAATGAAACAGGTCAGTTTTCTGTAATAGTACTAATAAACTGACTGATTCAAATTCACAATAACCAGGATTTATATATTGATTGTCAATAAACAGAATTTGTTTCAATCTCATACATTTGAACTAACTGAATGTAGTTAATAGGCATATTTTTTTTACCATGTTCATACTTTTTAAAGAACAAATGTTCACAATGAACATATTTATGCTGATTCTCAGTGTTATTTTAGTATCATTTTTATATTTTCTCTGCGGTTTGTGTTTTATTTGTATATGTATGTATGTGTGTGTGTATACTGTATATATATATACATATATATATATATAATTTGAATGAAAATGAGAAATGGTGCCTTGGCAGCTAGATGAATTAAAATATTTTAAAATATTTTTTTATTTCAGTTGAAGTTCATTTTATTTAAAGTAACAAAAATTGTTTTATGGTTTTAGTTATAGTTTTCTATAATAACCATGATTCTAAGCCATTTCAATAAATGTATGTTCAAAATGATTATTTAAATAAAATCAAATAGATGCATATAGAAATGATTGTTTCATTCTGGAAATCTTTTTAATTTATGCATGACTGACACATATGCATCATTAAGTGTATTAGTTTATGTTAAAACTGTGTAACTAAAATGCATGGAAATTTTATATGCAGTGTAGATACATGAATCTTAAACTTGGGCATAAATATGTTTTGGAGTGTGAATCTTTATTAACTTGCATTTAATTGTGATTTGAAATTTTTGCTGTCTATGTCGAGCATTCTGAATTAATCTCTGATGAGGTTTAGTTAGTGAGCAGCTGTATGTGAATGGCACACTAGATTACAAGCAGCACTGTAACACACACACACACACACACACACACACACACTCAGTGATGTCTGTGCAGTGTTTGGTTCTGTCAGTTTACTCTGCAGTGGAGTTTGGCCAATGTGAAGCTGAACTCTCAAACTATTCCAAACTAATTAGAGTGACTAATGGAGCGCTGGGCTCTTATCAGCTCCGCTCTCAAACTCTCCTTATGATGTTTTCCTCTGATGAGAAGACGAGGAAGAGGCGTGACCACCAGCGAGTGTTTGAAGCGCTGGGTGGGACGGAGCCCTATTCTGCATTTATAATGTCAGTCAATGTTTCAGTGTCTCAGGATCATTTTTAAACAGCTGTTCATTTGCTATAGGAACTTTCTTTCGTTTATGTACAGCAGGGATTCCTGAGCTTTTTTGTTTGCTGAACCACTTTGGCCTAAAATGTTTACTCAAAGTTTCCCCAGAAATTTAGGGAAAGTTAAATACAGGGCTTGAAATTAACTGCACTGGCGCTCCCAACTTTAAAAAGTTCCGGCAAAAATTTAGGAGCACCCATCAAAAATGAATGAGCACCACAACTACAAATGATATATTAACAGATTTCATCTTTACATTCTTATCTTTAATGCAGATTTTAGATTGGTCAGTATTAGCTGTCAATCACCCAGTCACTGCTTTCCGCTGTCAGGTGACAGGGAGCTAACTACCACGGGAAATGCAAAGGGCTGACGAAGAGAGAAAATGAAAAGAACACTGACAGACTTCTTTCGTAAACCACCTAAATGAATCTGAGTTTGGTTAAACACAGAGAGAGCTCCTCTTTGACGAGGGTTAGGATGGTGTATGCGGTGTTGGAACAGCTGGCAGCTAGGGGTGTGCAATATTGACAAAAAATGATATCTCGATATTTTCTAGGATTTTATCGATAACGATAATTAGACAATATTTTGCTGAGTGTCTTATTGTGCTGATCATAATGACTACCGTGAACACTTTGATATTATTCATATTCTGTGTGGTGGTCAGTTCACAGCAGTGATAGAAATCAATCTTTTCCTTTTATGGTAATTTTACAATAAAGCCATTTTTTTCTAAAATTATGCATCATCATTTGAGTCAAATTCTTACATTTAATCAGTCAATTAGAATAGTAAGACATTTGGGCTGTTATCAAGCAAATTAAATCAGTATCAACAAAATTCATCGAATTTTGAATTTCTGCATTTAGATGATAATAATAATAATACATTTTATTTATAATGCGCCTTTCTTAAACTCAAAGCGCTACAACATATACAAACAAAATAACAAATCAACCAAAACTACATAATATCAAAATGGAATCACAGTAAATAATCATAAATTAAAAGCTTTACTAAAAGGATTGTTTTAAGAAACTTAAAACGCATCTAAGGAAGCAGTATTCCTAATGAATACAGGTAATGCATTCCATAGCTTAGGCCCTTTATAAGAAAAAGCCCTCCCTCCCATGGTTTTTAATTTACAACGAGACTGATAAAAGGAGAGACAATCAGCAGAGCAGAGAGAGCGAGGAGGAGTGGAAATAGTGACCATAAGTGTGTAAGAGGCATTTACACACTGCTTAATGCAGGACATGAATGCATTTAACCTGCAGTTACACATGCATATATAATGTTTTAATACTATAAACATAAAACGTTGAATACCGATATTTGAAAATATAATAAAAAAATAAAAAATGAAAAGATACTTTGAATGTGAAATTAAAACCGCCAGCAGGTGGCACCAATCACTGTTAATAAGAGACTCACTGCGACTGAACCGAATCATTTAAACAGTTGATTCATTCAGGAAAAACCCCATCATGTTGCTCAGAGAAGCAAAACACTGCTGTGGCTTTGTTTAGAATTATTTTTGTTCTCAAAATAGAACAAAAACAGGACATATGGTGTCTAAAACATAAGTCTCTTAATAATTAACTTCTTGTTTATTGAACTGTTGCATAAAATCAATATCACATTTGTAATCATGCTGATTTTTGGAGGAAAAAACTGTGATATTATCTCTTCATGTGATATTAACTATATGAAATTGTTGCAGTTTATAGGCCCCCTTCATCTGATATTTCATTTTATGATCATTTTAGAAAACTTTTTAACGAAATTGAGATAAGTATTGTTTTGGGGGATTTCAATCTTAACTGGTCTGATAAAATTACCAAAAAGAAACTGAAGGAAATAACTAAATGACATGATTTTACACAATTGGTTGAGGGCCCTACACGAATTACAGCTACTTCTCGAACTTTACTCTCATCTTTACTAATAAACCAGATAGAATTACTAAAACTTTTAATCTTTTAACTGGAAAATCAGATCACAATTTAATACTTGTTTCTAGGAAGCTGAATAAGAATAGATTTGTATATCATAATACTAATCAGAGTAACCAGAATTATTCATATAGAATACCAAAAAAGGATATGAAGAGCTTGGACAAATTGATTGGCAATCACTTTTATCTTCTGAAAGCCTGGATACTGCACATTGAATATTTATTGAGGAGCTAAAAAATGTAAGGAATAAATATACAAAACTAGTCAGAAATAAGTCTAGAAAGAATAATTTACCATGGATTAATGAACAGGTATGGATGCTTATGAAAAAGCGTGATATTGCCTTAAAAAAAGCTATAAAATCTGGTTTGCAACAAGATCGACTTCTTTTTAATAGTTTAAGAAATAAGGTAGTTAAGACATTACGGCAGGCTAAGGCACAGCTTTTTGTTAATATTCTAAATGAGGCTAAAGGCAATAGTAAAAGGGTATGGCAAACTATTAATACATTTATAAAGAAAGACATTAAATCATGTAATAAATGTTTAGAATTGGATTTTAAAGGAAGTATAATTGATAAAGCTGACAAAATTGCTGATGCATTTAATAATTACTTTGTTGACTCAGTTCAAACTTTGAGTGACACATTTTACACAAGTCTCACAGATTAAATTATGGGAGCATATGCGCAATTTCGAGCCTTGCTATATTTTTTTTATTTATTTATTTTATTAGTGCCTTAAGCTTGCTGTAATGGCATCTTATATTGTGTTTTCAAATTGTTTCTTTAGTATTTTAAATAAACAATCTATTAAAACAATTAATAATAATAAGTATAATATATATATATACTTATTATATATATAAAACATTTAATTTTAGTAAGTTTAATATTTTAATATTTCATGTTAGTAAGTTTAATATTTTGCTTGTTTGTATTTTCTAACTAATTATTAATTATTAACTCATTATAAAAAAATTTTTTATTTATTATTATGATGTATAATTATTGATTTAAAATCTTTCTGATTTAATTAGGTTATTTTCTAGTGTTATTGTAGTATCATTGACATAGCCTACTATTACTTTAAATTTTTTTAAAGTGGAATTCAGCAATTGACCAATCAGAATCAAGCATTGTAGAGCTCCATGTGATGTGATTGGTTAACCTCCTTACTGTTGATTAGCATACTGCAGCCAAAATGCAGACAATTTACAAGGCTATGCAAGGCAATATTTGCATATTTACTTTTATAATATAATTTACTGTTTTAATGATGCAAAAATCATTTAATGTAGAAACCTTAATTTACTGATTCATTTCTCTTCAGCTTCAAAGTGAATGTTTATCACTAATTTTCAAGTTTTCAAGACAGCATATCTTCAAATGTTGTTCTGTAGCAGTTTTCTTAGTGGCGAGATAGAAATGCATATTTTCCAAGTTAGAGAAAACAGCATTATACAATTATATTTACTGTAGTTTGATCTGAAGTGACCACAATGTTTGGAAAATCTCTAGAGGAAAATAAAGAGGATTTCTGCCCGTTTTATCCTTTCTTTTTTCATTTCTTGAAAAATTATTTACATGCAAGGTCGTGGCGGCTGCGAGAGATATTTAGGGAGTGTGTGTCTGACAAAGAGAGTAAGACGAAAAGAGAGAAATCTTCCTCCCTTCCTGTCTCTCTGCCTGACGCTCAAGGCCATGTTTCCTCCTCCAGCAGAAACACTGTTACAGATCTCCTTATCACTGCGCTATCGGCCAAAACACACCTGGAGCTGAGAGAGACAGAGAGAGAGACTGAGAGAGAGAGAGAGAGAGAGAGAGAGGTTCATCCGAGAGCTTTGAGATTCAGAGAACAGCAGATCTAGCTGAGAGTGGATTTGAGGGGTGCATTTGATTCATTCAGGCTGTGTGTGTGTGTGTGTGTGTGTGTGTGTGTGTGCATTTTTGTGACAAATCAGGTCATAAACTTGTATTATGTATGTAATGACACAGACAGGTATTACAAGAAGAAGGTGATTTATGAGGACAGTGCCCCATGTCCCCACTTTTCAAACTGCTTATAAATCATAAAGAGTGAGGTTTCTGGGGGGAAAGTAGAAATGCACAGTCTCCTGTGAGGGCTAAGTTTAGGTGTAAGGTAGGTGTAGGGCAAAAGCGCATACAGTTTGTACAGTATAAAAACCATTACGCCTATGGGATGTCCCCACTTTTCACAAAAACAAACATGTGTGTGTGTGTGTGTGTGTTGGTGATGGGAAGTTTGCACCTGCATAAACCAATGGAATAATGTTATGCCCACACAAACTCACAGCTGTTAGTGCAAACCAACACACACACACACTCACGCACACACACACACACACACACACATACACACTCACACACAGGTCATGGCCAGAAGTATCTGGCTGCTCAAGCTGGATTTCTGTCTGAGCTCAATTCATGATGCAGCTCAAATGCACATTCTGCAGACATTTCAGCAATGCATTGTGTGACTAAATTATGTATAGAGAATTAATACTTTTTATTTTAAATGTACTTTTGTATTTATTAATAAGAATAATACATTTTATTTGTAATGCACCTTTCTTAAACTCAGAGCGCTACAACATGTACAAACAAATAACAAATCCACCAAAACTACATAATATCAAAAATAGAATCACCGTAATAAATCATAAATTAAAAGCTTTACTGAAAAGACGCGTCTTAAGAGGTTTCTTAAAACAATCCAAGGAAGCAGCATTCCTAATAAACGCAGGTAATGCATTCCATAACTTAGGCGCGTTATAGGAAAAAGCCCTCCCCCTATGGTTTTTAATTCACAACAAGGCTGATACAAAGAGAGACAACCAGCAGAGTGAGAAGGAGTGGAAAGAGTGACCAAGTCATAGAATGATAGCCCAGGCCATACTTCTGAATAATCTGCCCAGGTGGCAGCATGTAAACGCGAAATAAAACAGGACCCAGAACTGAACCCTGAGGGACACCCTGACACAAAGGCACAGTCTGAGATCTATTAGTACCCAGGGAAACAAACTGAGAACATTCTGAAAGATAAGATTTAAACCAGTTCAACACAGTTCCAGATAGACCAATCCATCTATGTAGTCTGTCCAGTAATATGCTGTGACATATTGTATCGAATGCAGCACTAAGATCTAACCGAACCAAAATGCCACAAGTCCTAGAATCGGCTATAAACGAGAAGGTCAATCAAGACCCTAACTAGAGTCTCCGTACTGTGTCCAGACCTAAACCCAGATTGAAAAGTCTCTAGTAGGCTATTAATGTAAAGATGAGTTTGGAGTTGGCTAAGAACCACACGCTCAAGGACTTTTGCCAGGAATGGTAAATTGGCCGATTATTGGACATCTCAGCAATATCACTCCCAGACTTTTTTAGAACCGGTGTAACTGCTGCCATTTTTAAAGCAGGAGAAACTATCTCTTCACTGAGTGAGGCACTGACAATGGCAGTGATGTGGGGTACAATAACAGACAAACAGTTTTTCAATACAGTAGTAGGGAAAGGATGGCTTGATTGCTCCTGTCTGCCGTTCTGCTGAGAGGTTTGCTGAGAGGTTTGCGATTGTAGCTCTGTGTTGCTTCGCTTTCTGTTGAATTTTACTATCACTCTCTGTTGTTTAAAGTGATAAAATATAACTTAATTCCCTCCATTTTTCTGATATTATTTATCAAACTAATCTGACTAATTGGATCGTTCGCTACTAATCTGACTAATTGGATCGTTCGCTTTTAATCTAAAACTGCGACGCGTTAGCCAGTTAGCTTGTCATTCGTGTTTCCACTCGCGTTTCTATTCGCGCCTATTATTGGTTTATTTTTTCTCGCTCCGTTTAATCTCTCTCTCACTCAGTTTGAACTCACGAGTTCATCAAACAACAGTGGTAAGTAAATCATTCCTCTATCACGGTGAGTAATGGCTTCTCCTTCTCTTGTTATTTGCACTTCATGTCACATGTATAGTTTATCTCTCTCTGTCGGCGATGAGGGATTCACATGTGATAAATGCAGGGATATAGTTAGGCTGACAGAGAAGATTTTAGAACTAGAGACGTGCATCCAAACTTTAACTGAGGACAGTAAGAATGTGAGGGCTGTAGATACGGCTTTGGATGCGACTAGCTCAGCAAGTCATGTACATTGTTCGGTTCCAGCATTAGAGCCCATGCATCAGGGCAACTGGGTGACTGTGAGGCGGCATAGTCGTGGGTCAAAACACCGTTCTTCCGTTCCCGATCAAAACATCAAACAGGTTCTCCCCACTCAGTGACGCACCCATTGAGAAACCTGATGAAAGTGCTCTAGTAATTGGCAATTTTATTGTACGGAACGTGAAAATAAGAGACACCAGCCAACATAGTCCAATGTTTACCGGGAGCCAGAGCGCCTAACATCTTGGCAAATTTAAAATTGCTGGCTAATGCTAAACGTAAACTCAGTAAGATTGTTCACATCAGCGCTAATGATGTTCGACTTCGCCAGTCGGAGATCACTAAAAATAATGTTAAAGAAGTGTGTGAACTTGCAAGTACGATGTCAGACACTGTAATATGCTCTGGCCCCCTCCCTGTTTACCGGGGTGATGAGATTCATAGCAGACTGCTGTCATTTAATGGCTGGATGTCTAAGTGGTGCCCGCAGAATAACATAGACTTTATAGACAAATGGACGAGTTTTTGGGGCAGACCTGACCTGTTGAAAAGAGATGGTGTTCATCCCTCCTGGGGTGGTGCCGCTCTTCTCTCTAGAAATATGGCACATAGTCTTAGAGTTCATAAGGCTAAACCGACCGTCTGCTAGCCGCCTCACATCACAGAAGTCAGTTAATTCTCAGCACATAGAGACTCTTTCACCCAAATATCACACTATAGAGACGGTGTCTGTTCCCCGAACTAGAAAATACAGAAAACGTCCAAACCAAATTAAGAGTAACAATCTAATTGATGTTCAACAAATAAAAAATGTTTACAATACAGAGAAACAATTGATAAAGCTTGGCTTACTGAATATCAGGTCCCTTTCTACAAAAGCACTTTTTGTAAATGATTTGATCAATGATCATAACCTAGATCTGCCCTGTTTGACAGAAACATGGCTAAAACCAGATGAATACATTACTTTAAATGAGTCTACCCCCCAAGATTACGGCTATAAAAATGAGCCACGTCCAAAAGGTAAAGGGGGAGGTGTTGCTACAATTTATAGCAATATTCTCAGTATTTCTCAGAGGGCAGGCTTTAAGTATAACTCATTTGAAGTTATGGTGCTGCGTATAACATTATCTAGAGAAACACGTGTTAGTGATAAATCCCCTGTGATGTTTGTACTGGTTACTGTATACAGGCCACCAGGGCAGAAAGAATTAAAGAATTTGCTGATTTTCTATCTGAGTTAGTACTGGCTGCAGATAAAGTCTTAATTGTTGGTGATTTTAATATCCATGTCGATAATGAAAAAGAAGCATTAGGATCAGCATTCATAGACATTCTGAACTCTATTGGGGTTAGACGACACGTTTCAGGACCTACTCATTGTCGAAATCATACTCTAGATTTAATACTGTCACATGGAATTGATGTCAGTGGTGTTGAAATTCTGCAGCAAAGCGATGATATCTCAGATCATTATCTAGTCTTGTGTAAACTCCATATAGCTAAAACTGTAAATTATACTCCTTGTTACAAGTATGGTAGGACCATCACCTCTACCACAAAAGACTGCTTCCTGATTTATCTCAATTCCTCAGCATATCCAACAGCGCAGAAAAACTTGATGATGTAACAGAAACTATGGACTCTCTCTTTTCTAGCACTTTAGATACAGTTGCTCCTTTACGCTTAAGGAAGATCAAAGAAAACAGTCCGACTCCGTGGTATAATGAGCACGCTCGCACCTTAAAGAGAGCAGCCCGGAAAATGGAGCGCAGCATCAGGATTGTTAGGCTGCATTAATTAGATCAACCTGAACCGGGAACACTCCTCATAACACATGATGTACTCGTTACATCAAGAATGGCATCTACGCTAATATTTGTCTGTTTCTTTCTTATTCTGTTTCTCAGTCCGTGTCCGGATCAGATGGTGGATCAGTGCCAGAAGATGATGTCTCCCTGATCGTCGGCAGAGGCCGGACACCTGGATGAGCCCCGGGACATATGAAGACCTCGACTAAAAATACAATAAAAATAAAACAAAATAACAAAAAATATAATAAAATACCTAACTATATAATACTATTATTGTTAGAAATTGCAACAATATGAAATAGAAATATAATACATTTAAAATTTTAATTAAAACAATAAATAAACAATAATATCCTGTCCAGAGGAGAACTGGCCCCCCGACTGAGCCCGGTTTCTCCATTCTGTCACAGAGGGAGCTTTGGTTCCTTGCCGCTGTCGTCTCTGGCTCGCTCAGTTGGGGACACTTGATTTCTAGCGATTATCATCAATTTGATTTCGCACATACTGTTTAAACTAAACTGATCTAGACAATGACATCTCGGAATTCAATAATGAAATGCCTTTAACTGAAAATTGAGTGTTTAATCTTATTTTTATACATTACTGACACTCTATCCTCCAATCTGATACTGTTAAGTGCTTTGACACAATCTGTATTGTTAAAAGCGCTATATAAATAAAGGTGACTTGAAAGGATCCAGTATACAAATAGTTGAGTTCATTGACAAAACAAGTTTAGAAATGAAATCAGAATCAACAACATTGAAACTTGAGACAACATAATCAGAGAGATTCGGAGGATGCAACTCAAGAAATTCAGAAGCATGATCACAGACAATAGAATTATAGATATTATGTAATAGTAAATATATATACTGTACATAATACATATATACATATTAAAAGTTATCTGGACGCTGGTTTGGGTTCGTTTGGCGAGTCCCACAGCTCAGCGGGCCCCGGCTCTATCAGCAGGAGCTTGACATCAGCCGGACCTGAGATGATAAGGGGTCCGGCGGAGCTCAAGGGGGTTTAGACTAACAGAGACAGACTGGATAAGAGCTCAGACTGATAAGAGCCCAGTCTGTGAAACCCTTATTGTTCAGAGGATCCTCCACAAGCCTCTTATTATGACACGTATGATTGTTGACGGTGTGTGTGTGTGTGTGTCTGTGTGTGTGTGTGTGTGTGCGCGTGTGTGGGCGTTTCAACCGCATGGATCCTCGACAAGCAGCAATATTTCCTCACTTATCAGGAGGTATGACCTGCTGAATTGAGACACTCCTCTGTGCTATTATTTCCTCTCATTGTGTGTGCGTCCATAAACCATGTTATTTTAGTATCGATAATATACTATTATAGTTTTTTTTAAATATATTTATGGATTTACTATGAATTTATTTTTCATATTTATTCATATTTATTTAATACTTTTTTTATTTTAAGTTTTAGTATTGTGTAGTGTGTTTTTGACATTTTCATTCATTTATTTTTTAAATACTGTATGTCTATTAATCTTTTTATTATTTTTTGTTCATTTTTATTTTCAAATAAAATATTTAGTATTTAATATTTATTCATTTATTATTACTTTAATTTATATCTCTGTGTAATATTTATATATGCATTAATATTTATTAGTTAGTTTTTTTATATTTTCAGTTTCATTTTAAGTTTTAGTAATTTTGTAGTGGGGTTTTTTGGTCTTTTTTTAAATATATATGTTTTCTTCATTTTTCATTTCTGTTTCAGTTTAATTATTTTGAATAATTTGTATTATTGATACTATATTTAGTATTTAATATTTATTCACTTTAATTTAATTACATATTTTTTTTTTTAGTTATTTTGTGGTGTGTTTGTTTGTCATTTTTATTATTATTATTATTATTTATATATAATTTTTTGTCTTATTGAATGACAACCAGTGACTCATTTATTATTATTTATTAATATGTGAAGGAAATATGACTGAGAACTCAACTTCAGTCATGTGATGATTTTATTACATCATCAAGGCCAGAATTAGGCTCCACTGGATCAAAATACAGCATAAAGTTGAACATATTTATGGATATACAGTGTTTTTTTGACGTTTTTATTAGTGGTTTTGTATAACTGGAGCTGGTCAGAGGTCATGAGGCCCTCGCTATTAGCACAAAACCACTGAAGTGAAACCACACAAAACCTGATTATGACGACGTGTCACAACTGCGATAGCACTAATAACAGCAATAAATATCTTCTCGACCTCGTTCTCTTCACCCATAACTCTGTACTGATGGTTAGTCGAGCCTACTAAATCAATTTCCATTTTTTATCACCACATTATTTAATATTAGCCCAGACATAATGCACAGACTGACACCTATTGCATATTACATTTAATGCACCGATCTAAATGACTATTAAGAGCTACTAGTACTAGCGCTGATAGTGATGAATGAAACCTCTAACAACATTTTCACCACTGAACTAATGGAAAAATCCCACAGACGCACAATGAAGGAGGAATCTGAGCTCAAAACCAGAACACCCTAGCAACCGCATAGCAACACTCTGGGAACCGTCCACAAAACGCTTTATAGTGGTGAGTTTTGTGCAAGTAAACAACACTTCAGAAAAATCTCTTCATTCTGCCTTTTTCATCATCATAATATTCATATTTTAAGTTTTTGAGTGAAATACAATCTTTTTTTTAGTAAGGATTTAACATTTTTTATTTTATATTTAATAAATATTTTAAACATTTATTATTAATGCATAAATATTTTATTTATTATCAATTAAATATTTATTATAAATATGATTTCTATAATAATAATAATAATATTATATTATATAAAAATGATTTAATTTAATATACATTTATTATAATTATAAACATTTAATATTAATGTTAAATTGTATGTTTTAATATATCAAATATATAGTTATTATAGTAATAAATTATGTATTATTTAATTAAATTTTTTTACTGTACAGATTTAATTCATTAATAGCATGTCAACAACTCATGAACTGCCAGTTGCAGAAACACTGATCTAACCAACATGAATCAGACCTGCTGTGTGTGTGTGTGTGTTCAGATCTTATCAGCGTTTCTCTCGTCCACTGGTTCAGTGTTTGTTCGGCGGTCGGACTTTAGCCCACTCTTATCTGAGGGTGAGGCTCTGGATGCCCACCTCTCTCTGTCTCTCTCTCTCTCTCTTTTCATGTGTTGTATAAATAAACGCAGGCAATAAAAAACCAAGAGAGAGTAATGATTCAGAGCGAATCACCTCTCAGGATGAATCATGATCAAATTTTTATATTTACAATTTCTTATAATGTTTCATCTTTTTTGAATAAAGATATGTATTACTTTTCTTCAGGAAAAGGATTCCTATTTGAGAACTTTTTTTAGGATTTTTGTTTTTCATTCTGACATATCTTTATTATATCTGAATGTTTTTCTTTTCGCTTGAAATGGACAAATAATTGTAAATTGTAAATTTTTTACTTCATTAATGCATTTTTTAAAATAAGCAAGCATAAATTAAATTCATAACAACAAATACTGGCTTGATGTGAATGCACTTTGGAGATATTACATACATATATACAGTCATGGCCAAAAATATCAGCCTTGGTAAATATGATCAAAGAAGGCTGTGAAAA